>NC_090743.1:112501987-112544592 GCF_036898095.1 Palaemon carinicauda | reverse complement strand
CCATGATTTTTTTGGATGCCAAAGACTCCAATCTATCAATTAATCCATGACTTCTTTGTAGGTGTTTGGAAGCCACCAATGTTGTTGAAGGTTTACTGGATAAAAGGGTTCGTCCCCGTTTAGCAGTCAATGGATGAATGTGACAGTAACTGCTGTAGATTTTTCTTTGGAATGACTCCCTATCATAGTAAACGGCTTGATATTGAAAATAAAAATAATTTTTTGTCTCCAATTTTTGGGTATTATAAAACTTTTGAGTTGGAAATCCCCTGAATTAGTTTTTGAGAATCCATATATGACATTAAATGAAGGATAATTTCTCTAAACGTAGTTTAAATTCTTGAAAAACAGGTACGTGTTAATAAGTAGGTCATAAAAAGTATCACAATTATGCTTTACCATCGACATTCGTGAAACAACATTTTTTAACTACTGTTATGTCCGCCTTTATAATACATCTCAAGGTACATTTAAAAGTTCAAGATCTCCCTTGGTAATTATCACATAACACATTTTCTCTCTATCAAATGAAAATAGTCATAGCTTTACCTACAAAACCTATGCCATAAACGATCTTGGGCTGTGTTTGATCACGAAATAACATTTCAACACTTTGATATCAGGAAAAGATGAATACTATGAAGAACTGCAGAGTGTAATAGATGAGATTCCAGAGTGATATGAAAATTGTAATTGGTGACTTCAATACTAAAGTTGGAAGGAATAATCAAGGTATAGAGAATGTAATGGGTGCTGAGGGTCTTGGCGGCGAAGTTGCAAATTGGTAAGCCCTGATTGATGAAAGTCAAGGTACAAGACCACTGAATTAAATTTAGGCCGTCCTTATGAGATCATCTGTTACAATGACAGTTACGAATTGACAGTTTCTTTTAAACCTATATTACGTAGGCCAATGAAATACCAGCCGTTGCAGCTCATGGCATAAGAATGGAGGGTGGGTGGGGGGTTGTCAGTGCCTATGGTGGGTTAGTGTCTTTGAGATTCTAGCTCCCAGTTACTGAGAATCTTGCTCCAAACTGTTAATTGTCGTCAGTCATAACAGCAGATTGCTACTTGTTTAGATTAGATTGTAAGTACTCTTAAATAATTATGGAGGCATTAGATTTCAAATGAAGAAAGATGTATTCTCAACTTTCTCTGCAAAACAACAAACAGTAGCTTTTAGCAAATTTTCTTAACCACAAACCAAATAGCAAATTTCTTCGATTTTGTCAACCATAACGAGGAACCATCGGTAAGAGAAAAATGTATTCCATTTCGAGAACATTGCAGTTCATACGGGGTAAAAAATCAGGTAGATTTATAAATCAATTATGTAGTCATGAATACTTTGGTCTCACCTGAGTTCTTTTTCGACTATAGTGACTGTTATCCCACTGAGTCGAATATGAAAATAATCCTTTTCAAGTTGAAAAAGTGACTGACTTCCAACCATGGGCAGATCAATAACAAACTGAGTCAAAGATCTCATTATTGACTTTATAATAAAAATTCCTATACGCTCTGGAACACAACTAATTAGGATTCAATTAAAGAAATGTTTGTTGGATCAATCAGAGAGAATTAAGAACATATTAACAAGAACACCAGAGACGATAACTGCCTTCTTGGTTCGTGGAATAATTGACCTTCTTGTGTCTTTCCTCTTTTGTATGTAATGAAATAGGCTACTTGGTATTGAACATTTCCCTAGTACATCTTAGGGCAAGGCTTCTAAATAGAAAGCATGTCTAATTTATTTATTGTATGAATAATTTTATTCATTTACCCTCTCCCTAACCACAACTATAACTACTGTATTTAATTAGATCTTACTACGGATTTCCCTTCCTACGATACGAGACGACTGTCAATAAATCATATTCAAATTTCGGTGGGTGATGAGCAATATTTATAGCAGTTCAGTCTACGACTAAATAATGCAAAGCACGTAGGTACCCAAGAGAGAGAGAGAGAGAGAGAGAGAGAGAGAGAGAGAGAGAGCTCAAAGCGCGCAACCTCCGATACTTCGATTCTGCGGCCCCGTGTTGTCCTCAGCCTCACCGCACTTGTTGACAGTAAAGGACAGTTATTCTCCTGCCTCTTCTAAGATACTTCTGATTTTGGAGGTAGCCTATCTTAGCCGTTTTGAGGGCAATGACATCGATTGGAAGGAGTACTTTGCCAATCTTAAGTAAAATGTGTAGCTAGGTGATTGGCGCGTAAGTATCAACCAATCAGAAGAAAGGTGGATGTTGATTGGCTAGCGTTTCCCACCTTAGTCGGTCCCCGGATGGAATCGACAACGCTGATTGGTTACGTTCGCCTCTCAATCAGTTCCCGGATGAAAACGCCGTTGGTGATTGGGTAACGGTCTTGAGACGAAGCTGCTATACCTAAAAAAACCGTGTATTAAGCATCTCTCTGCATCAGTTTTCCCCCGGAGCACTCCAAAGGCCGACACACTGACATGAGATGAAGGAGCAAATAGTAACTAAAGATTATATGACCCTTCTATCCTCCTCCTTACCTTTCGAATTCCAGAAAGTGGAAGTAGGAGGGAGAAACAAGAAGATAAAAATGACCTTCCCTGGAATAGCATGTGACAAGGATGC
Organism: Palaemon carinicauda; assembly: GCF_036898095.1. Lineage (NCBI taxonomy): Eukaryota > Metazoa > Arthropoda > Malacostraca > Decapoda > Palaemonidae > Palaemon > Palaemon carinicauda. The sequence goes on along the minus strand of NC_090743.1, from coordinate 112,541,977 downwards.
TTTAATTACTTAAATGTGTCCTTCGAAAGTGTATTCAATAAAAACACAACTATGAAACGGTTTCGAAAACCAGCCATATCCTTCGTCTCTTGATGTATCGTATTTTCATCTGTCTGCATCCAGCTAAACTATTATAGACAAGAAGGATATCCATTACTTTAGCAGCCGAAGAACAAAAGTACAAATATCCTTTAACCTCCTATTCCCAAGACATTGCATGTAATGACAGCCGAGTCACTGCTAAACGCCTCAGAAGAGGAAAAGGCAGTAGGTGAAACGTATAACAGAGAAAATGAAAGAAAGAAAAAAAATAATAATACTCCCGAACACAATTATCGAATTTCAATTCTGAATATTGATTGCTTAAAAAGTTGGTCATAGTCTCGCATTTAAAGTGGACGGAGTATGGTCGTTTTAACGGCTTCTCTCGAAGCGACTTGAAACATAATGCGACTGAAATAAGCTGCGACTTTTGGGCGAAATTTTCCTCTGACAGTCTGCAGTGTTTTCCTAATTTTCCTTCAACGTTTTCCTGACTCTTTGCAACGTTTGCCTGATTCTTAGTGCAACGTTTTCCCCTCTTATTTTTTTTTCCCGTTATAATTTTTTCATCTTGTTTTCCTAATGATTTCTTGTCACATTCTTCAAATTTTTTCCAGCGAAGTTTTCTTGATTTTTTCCGCCGTATTTTCTTGAAATTCTCAGTTGCTTTAGACGAGACGCAATATCATAGAGTCTTAAAGATAAATATCTTTGTTTAGATCAAAGTTAAGCTGAAAACATAAGCCCCTGAAAGCCATCAAAGATGAAGAGAATTCTTGCACCATCTATATATATATATATATATATATATATATATAATATATATATATACACACATAGTGTCTTTTGTACTGATCCTAAAAAATTTCAGAGAATAAGAGCCAATATCGATTTACACACCACGACGGTCAGCAATCCAACGTTGCTTAACTTCATAGAAAAAGAAATATGGAAGCAAAGAATTCTTAAAATAAAGAAATAAAAGCGGGAGGAGGAGAGGGAGAGATTATGTATGTATGTATATATATATATATATATATATATGTATATATATATATATATATATATATATTTAATGAAAATAGGGTTTCAATAATGACTGGTAAAATTATCCAATTATCAGGATTAACCTATGACAAAAAAACATGAGAGAGAGAGAGAGAGAGAGAGAGAGAGAGAGAGAGAGAGAGAGAGAGAGAGAGAGAGAGAGGGGGGGGGGGTTGAATACGCGTAGACCCAGAGCGGTCAGATAATATTTCAGTTGGTCATCGGGATCTAAGACGATCATTTATAAGGCTATCAAATGCTCTTAGAGGGGTCTCCCAAAAGGTGATCCAACACTCATCATATCCCCATCGAAAATCAACATGGCCCTCCCATATATAAAGGGAGGGAAAGAAAGAAGGGAAGAGGGAAGGGTTCGGCCCACATTCAGGACCCGCTGGAGTTTTGGGGATCCTTGAAAAGTGTTCGGGAATTATGGAATAAACGAGGCGGCGAGGTTGAAGGAAGAGAAAAATTGAATGGAGTTACAAATCCAGCTTTACGGTTTGTAAGGAAAATTTGACTGAATTCGTGAAAACTGACTTCAGTCTAAACGTTAGATCATGCGGTGGAATATCAGGATACGACATCAATCCGACATTTTCAGAAATGGTGACACAATTCACCTTTTCAAAGGCGACGCTGAGTTACGGCTATCCTTTCAGATTGGAAGATATTTATAATGACGCTAAAGTCGGGGTCACTCGGAGGAACACAGACGCACGTCAACTTTTCGCGACCGTCATCGGAAGTCGTCTTTTCCGACGCCAATTCAAACCACTTGAACGAAACCACAGATAAATTCCAAAGACTGAATCACGGGTGAAGCCAGAGTTCCTAAGACGAAATTGAAAGACCAGGAAAATGGCGTAGTCAATATTTAAGAGTAGAATTTTACATTGCGAAAGGTCAATCCGATAGTCAATAGCAGAAAAAGCTTTACGACATAGAAATTGAATTAAAAAAGAAATCAGATTACTCTCCGAAATAATTTAAACTTTCAGAAACTTTGTAAATGACTCTGCTATGCAAAAAAAAAAAATTGTTCTTTTATGATATTGTATGAAATAATCGTAATGAACACCATGCAATAATTTTAAAAATGTGTAATTCTCTTCTATCCTTCACTATCGGTATCTGACATTCGGAAAATACCTTAGGACAAAATCAAGACCCCAAAATCTTTATAATCTATACAATGCTGTCTTTCGAAAAGTTACTACGGTACAATCAACACCAAATGTTGATAGCAATAATAACAATCATATTGATAATAACAAATCATATGATTAATGTTGCGATATATATACAGTACATATATATATATATATATATATATATATATATATATATATATATACATATATATATATATATATATATATTACACACATATATGCAATATAAATAAACACATTACTGTGTTGGAAAAATACCCTGCGGGTCATAAATCAATAAATTACAAGTTAGGATCCCGTCGTGCTGCCCAAGTTAAAAGACGGTACGTAACGGCCCTATAATCCCGATATGCTAACTCGACTCTCTCTTATACGACCGATACTATGAACGGCATGAGTACATCAATAACATCGATGACTTGGAATGATCAATTCAGGGCAGAAATACGAATCTCTCTTTAATTTCTAAAAACATTTTGTATATGATCAGGCAAAATATATTCACATTAATAACGTCATTGTATTAAATTAATTATTCACCTGAAATTTACAATACCGATTATGAAATGTCTCAGATGACTAAAAATCGGAGTTCACATCAATAAATGATGTCAATATATGGATTACTCCTTCTTATACAGCACTTACTTTGGCTTGGACCAAACGTCAATGGAGTGAGGATTCTAGTGTGTTTTTCATGTCCAGACCCGAATCAAACTAGGAAAGGGAAAACTAAAGTAATATGAAGGGACCTGACCCCGAAGGAAGCGATAGAACTGATTTTCAAATGAGGATATAAGAATTAGGAAAAACAGTCATCCGTGCTCTCTCTCTCTCTCTCTCTCTCTCTCTCTCTCTCTCTCTCTCTCTCTCTCATTGTTGTCACGGAAAAAAGTCTTAACAATATTTGTAAACACACAATCAAGGTTCCAGAAACTAAAACATTCATGTTCCATCTTGAAATCTTACGTCGAACGTTAACTCACAAGTAAATATTTGCTTGCTTGAGAGAGAGAGAGAGAGAGAGAGAGAGAGAGAGAGAGAGAGAGAGAGAGAGAGAGTTTGCTTTGCAAATAATATCAATTGTTAATAATAATCAAGTAAATACTTGGCAAAATCCTGATAATTTAACACTTTTATTTTATGGACGGATAAAGTTTTAGTTGTCAAATCATTTTTTTTTCTAAAAAACTACGGTATTATTATTATTATTATTATTATTATTATTATTATTATTATTATTATTATTATTATTATTATTATTATTATTATTATTATTATTATTATTATTAGCTAGGCTACAAACCTAGTTGGAAAAGCAGTATGCTATAAGCCCAAGGGTTCTAACGGGGAAAATAGCCCAGCCAAGAAAGGAAATAAATAAACTACATTAGAAGTAATGAATAATCAATATAAAATATTCTAAGACCTGTACCAATGTTAAAATAGATCTGTCATATATAAATTATGAAGAGAGACTCAAGTTAGCTTGTTCAACATAAAAAAAAAAAAAAAACATTTGCCGCAAGTTTGTTAGAAAAATAGAATTCTTATAATTATTCCTCTTATATCTTAATAGATAAGGAATTAGAGGAAAGAGAGTAAAAAATATAAAAACGAATATATCTAAGAACGAAAGCAAATCGACGGAAAGATGGCGTTAAAAGCTTGGATTAAGATTATGAAGATCCTCTCTCTCGGCCGCACTGCTGAGAGAGGTGGTTTTGGAGTTCCGCTCAAGATAGCTTCTCGCGTCGCATCAAATTCTCTGGCTCCCAACGGCATACACACGACTCTGCTCACCTCACCCACCCACACGCGCTCTCTCTCTCTCTCTCTCTCTCTCTCTCTCTCTCTCTCTCTCTCTCTCTCTCTCTCTTTACTTTCCCCAGTATTCCTTTAAATTAATCTCATCTTCAATTCAATTTAGTGTCTACGTCTATGAATTACAGTCACTCAAGCAGTTTTAATAGAATTTTGAAATATGAATTATTCTTGAATTATCTTTTTTGGTTTCTTTTTACTTTAGTTTTCTGTTATAATTACATTCTAATGTTCATTCACTTCGCAACTTTTCCCCTCCCGTAGACTGGAATTTTTAAGGATAATTTATACCCGTTTTCAAAATTACTCAGCAAAATGTATCCATAGAAATCTCATATTTTCTAAAACAAAAAAAATCTGCTCGACACAAAATTATATTTCCATTATCATCCCCAAAGCTTTGCTTTCTCCACCTTAACTTGACTGAATAATTTCCCGTCAATAAGTTCGTCTTCAAGTAACTTCGGAATTTTATTTCCAATAATGTAAACCCCATTAAATCTCCTTCCACAGCTTCAATCCTCTTCCAGACCCTGGAACTTTACATAAGGCCGAAGCAATTGGCAGGATTCTCCTTATGCCATCCTACGACTCAATTTCCTTTGTCTAAGGGACTGAGGATTTTAAAGGTCAGGATGGCAATTCCCTTTGCCATTGGATTTAAAACATAATGGGCAAATTCTTTTCCTCAATGGATTCCTACCAAGAAGGTAATTACCTTTTGTCTATGTATCTAGGCAAAAATTACTTTTGCCTTTCGTCTATAGACTTAGACCAAGATGGTAATTCACTTTTGTCTATAGATTTAGGCAAAGATTACATTTGCCTTTCGTCTATGGAATCGGATCAAGATGTTAATTCAATTTTTGTCTATGGATTTAGGTAAAGATTACATTTGCCTTTCGTCTATGGACTCAGATGAAAATGGTAATTCCATTTTGTTAATTTATCCGAAGATCAAACATGTAATTCCCTTGTCTACGACCTCAGACAAATATATCAATTCTCTTTATCTATCTATGGACTCAAAGACCAAGATGCAAGGGAAGCCTGTGAACTACATCCTCTCCAGCGGGATAGATCAATATTATTACAATTCCTATTATTTTCATATTTCAAATTGCAGCTCTTTACCAAGACAGTTTCTTCTTACTCACTTCTCTATTTTAAGGTTGTTCCATCCTTATAGCTATTTTCTCATTGGTGTCTCCATCCACATAGCTATGAATAAACTCTTAGTTTTTTAAAACTGAATTTTCCCATCCCCATGACTGTGAACTTTCTCCATCTTCACAAGTTTTCTAAGATCTTTCTCCATCAGTATAACTGCTCATACCAATTGGTTTCTTCCATCCTAATATCCAAACATGTTTTCCATCTTCTCATCTTATTTCTAAGGAATTTATCCATTATTGTAACTAATCTAAAATGAATTTCTCCATTATCAAAGCTTATTTCCAAGAGTTTACACCATTAAATTATATATTTCCTAAGTGCTTTCTTGCATCGTCCTTCGACTACGTTACGCAATCTTCCTTAAATCTCGCTACCTAGGCAAGATTCTCCAAATCCAGGGGCACACACTCTTAGCTTTGGTGGGAGGGAAAGAAGGGTAATGAAGTGGAGGGAAGAGGAGAGGGAGGGGAGAAGGAGGGAGGGAGGGAAAGCGGAAAAAAAGGAAGGGTAAGGAGCCTCAGGAGTGCGAAGGGAGATTGTTTGTCCCTGCCCGCGTATTCATTGATCTTCAATAGTCTTAGGGGTTCCTCTCTCCGCTTAGGCTTCTTCTCTCTCTCTCTCCTTCTTCTTCTTCTCCTCCTCCTACTCCTCCTCCATCTTCCCTTAACTCCTCCCCTCCTCCTCCTCTCTTTTTTACCCTCCACCCATCCTTTCCAGCAGCTTCCATGCACCAGCAAATCTCTCTACTACATCGAGAATACAGTTCCTATTTCCCCAAGATTTCCAGAGGTAATTACATGCAATTCTGAATATCACGAAACGTGGGAAATATCTACCATTTCTCTGTCATTGGAAATGTCTACTGAAACTTTTTTTCTTTATATCAAACCAAAATCAGATTAAAACAAGGAGTTATTTCGTTCTAGCTACCCACACATAGATAATATCCAGTTTTATAATTTTTCAGTTTCCACTGATCTCATGCCTAGACCAACATCGTGTTTCATGAAATCTTTTAGACAATGGCAAAAAGTCTGATTTGAACTAACTAGCTAAAAAATCAAACCATTGTTCTCTAGTCTTGGGTAGTGCCATAGCCTCTGTACCATGGTATTCCCCCATCTTGGATTAGAGTTCTCTTGCTTGAGGATACAGTCGTGCACACTGCTCTATTTTATTTATCTTCCACTTATTTTTTGAAGATTTTTAGTTTTTATATGAAAGAGTTATTTTCATGTCATTACTGTTCTTGAAATGTTTAGTTTTAGTTGTTCATTACTTTTTTATTATTTATTTCCTTGTTTCCATTCCTCACTGGGCTATTTTTCCCTGTTGGAACCATTGGGCTGCTTTTCCAGCTAGGGTTGTAGCTTAGCTGATGATAATAATAATAATAATAATAATAATAATAATAATAATAATAATAATAATAATAATAATAAAAGGACTAAGATTCATAAAAGGTTCAAATCGTCTGGGAACGAATTTTCTAGAATGATACAAAACTTCGTCCCAGAAATATTCTGAAACTTTGACATTCCAGTGATGTAAAAGCCTTCACCAAATGATCGTTCTCTCTTTCTGTGATTTGCAGTAAAGAGATAACTTTGTTTTATATGCATCAATTGTATTATCAATTGTATTAAATAAGTGACGTGTTTCGAAAATCATTTGATTCTTGTAACTTAGCAAAATAAGTCACACAACTACTATGTATGTTATATCGCTTACTCATATATAGCGAATTCTGTATGTATGATATATATATATATATATATATATATATATATATATATATATATATATACACAAACGGGTATATGGTATAATATTTGCCATTAACGAAGCCATTGCAAAATGTAATACTTATCCCTCAGAATTTAAAGTTAAGAATGTTAACACAAGAAATATATTATGCCATTAATTTCTCAATCTGTTCTCAAATATATTTTCTCCAGTTTATTCTTATCATTTCATGAAAAAAAAAATCTAAATCAATTGCTTATGCGAATCATATGTTGCTGCAGTCTTTTGGGTAGTTAATTTTAATTTTCATAGGAGAGGTGTTATCTAAGTAAATGAAATTTATTTCATATGAGTTTTTAAGTTTAATCCGATTAACAAAGGAACGTACACGACCTATGGCTTTTAAATCATGATTTTAAAATCTATGAAATTTAAATTTATGAAGTCTAAATATATGAAATTTAAATGTACTTTGGCATATTTACCCGTGTTCGGGTCTTTCAATATAAATAGACCGGATTAAGAATGGTTATATACGATATTACGTTCTGAGATAAGAGATAAATTTATACAGATTTTACGGGCTAGGTTTTGAATTTCGTCGTGAGGATATTTTATTTTTTAGAAAAATTTAAATAATTTGGGAAATGAAAATTCACGGATCCTCCTCTTTGACCCAATATATTTATTCTAACTGCAAGTGATATCAATAATATATTTATAAAACCGGGATTAATGATACTCTACATTTCAGAATGATGTTACTAAAATTCGCAAATAAACAATAACTGATTAAGTCACATTTCATTTCCTTCTTTTCTATTCCCTCATTATTCCTTCTCGCCTGTTCCAGCTCTTTCATGTTATTGGTATCAGACCATTAATAATTTCAATGAACTTCGCTTATTAATCTTATTTCTTCTTTTCAACATATTTATTATATTGAATCCACTTTTCTTCAGTTTAGTTTATTAGTATCTTTGTCTGTTTTCATTTCTTCAATTTGTTCTACTTCCATCTTCCCTTCTTTCTCCTTCCATACAATAGACGAAACCATCCACCTTTGGCCACCAGCACCCCCACTCCCCCCCCTCCAACCTTCCATCTCACCGAATTTGCCAAACCAAAGTGGTGTTTGACTTGGAAAGATCGCAAATTTCTTTTCTGTCACAGTTACCCAATACTGTCTTTCTCTCCCACATTCATTTATCACCACCCCCCACGAGAGAGAGAGAGAGAGAGAGAGAGAGAGAGAGAGAGAGAGAGAGAGAGAGAGAGAGAGAGAGAGAAGATAAGATATTCATACAGTTGAGGGGAAAAGAGGACTGGGAAAAGGAAGATGGATGTGACCCAAGATACTTGGGAGAAAAATAACATCAATGTGAGATGCTTTTGAAACAGAATCGAAATGCATAATGCGAGCAACACCAAGAGTGTGCACGCACGTACAGGCATGCACTTTCAAACACCCACATACATACATACATACATACACACATATATATATATATACATATATAAACATATGTATATATAAGCATGTATAAACATACATATGTATGTACGTAAAGTAGTAGACCTCCACTTCCGTATTAGGGAATGTCTTAAAATGAGAAAAAGGAGTCCATACTGTTTACATGTAGCCCTTTCTAGTCCAATTCAGGACAAAGGCCTCAATCATGTCCTTGTTCATGTCTGGGATTTGGCCATTTTCATCACTACGTTGGCCACTGCGGATTGGTAATGGTGGGAGACTTTAGTCTGATCTCTCATAGTAAACCAACCTAGAGAGAGAGAGAGAGAGAGAGAGAGAGAGAGAGAGAGAGAGAGAGAGAGGCAAAAATATCAGCTGCATTCAGACGCATAATAAAAAAAACAAGTGCAAGTATACGCATTCCTCGAGTAAGCGCATCCCTCCCGGACTAAACGCAGGTGTTTATAACAGAGGTTTCTTGGCATGGTACTGGTGGAGAGGAAGGGGGAGCAGGGGGGGGGGGAGGGGGAAGGGGGGGGGGGGTGTATAGTGGTGAGAACACAGCAGCTGAAGCAGTTGTTCGGCGAGAGAAGACAGGCCAAGCTGTGAATTTACCCAGGCACCCGAGACCGCCGTCTTCAACCGTGGCACCCCCTTAACAACGAAGACAAGGCGCTGTGGCACTCACCAAGGATTATATCTCTCCTCCTCCTCCTCCTTCGAATTCTTCCTAAAAATATAAATGCGATGCTTAAGCACTTCTGGCTTCGACTGTTTCGATGTGGTGTGCGTGTCTAGGTTGGTTGTAGGGGGGGGGGGGGGGACTCGAAGGGAAGGGAAGGGGTCATGAGGGGCGAGGGAAGGGTAGGATGAAATCGGAAGAGATTGAATAAATTTTTGTTTATTTTCATTTAATAAAACTTAATAATGACATCAATTACCCAGATATAATTGTTACTTCCTGTTCTTACGGGATGGGGTTAAGGAGCCGCTATGATTACACATAAATAATTATCATGAAAAGAAACTTAAACTAGGATTCCAGTAAACTGCTACGTGTACTAAGACTCAGCCGTCTCCGTTTAACCTCTATCAAAACGATAATACAAGTTTCATACGATTTCATATCCAGATTTAAATCCGAATCCATTTTTGGAAATAATAATCCCGTCTCAGATTTTTGGAATATTTAATTTTGATAACTTCTAATTCATGGTGTCTGATTCCCGCATGTCCGAATTTGAGTAATCTAAAGTCCATACTTTCAAAGAATGTCCCAATTTTGACGAAAAGTTGCTTCTATGTATAAGACCATTTTCTGATTCACCAGTCCATGAACTTAGACGACCTGGTGACCTAATTTCGACCAAGACCAATTCACTACCTCGAAAAAAAAAAAAAAAAGTTTTGGAAGTTTCGAAATAATTATAGCATTATATTTATTTTGAATAGAACGTTCTTTATGCATGTAGTCAGATAAATATGAACAAATACGACGAAATAATATGGATAAATCTATTATATATAAAAAATGAAATCATGGCTACGTCACTACTGTAAGTGTACCTGATTTATTAATGTATTAAATCTAGGCCATATCAATTAGCGATGGGGCCAAGGAAGCCATTCACCATACGGACATACGCTCTTCCCACTTCAAACAGCGTATGATCTGGAAGAGTAAAATAGGGCGCTTGTGTACTGTTATTGGTAGACTCACAGAGAGAGAGAGAGAGAGAGAGAGAGAGAGAGAGAGAGAGAGAGAGAGAGAATATAAAACAGTCGAACAAAATAGGATCTAATGGTTTACCGCGTGAATTTTCAATCGCATTAGCACCTCCGGTCATAAGTACTGCTATTTGTCATACCTCAAAAACAAGAGTCGCTCTGTCCCTTGTCTCTAACACCCCCTTCCCCTTCCCCTTCCCCCCCTCGAAGCACTTTCCATTTAGAAGTACCACTCATCACTTCGTTCCTCTCACCCACTCCCACCCCCGGGGTGGGGGTACCACTCCCCTCCTGAAAATACATTTTCCCATTTCGTTCGATTCCTCCCGACATGAAAAACGGGCCGGAACACAGCGAGCGAGTCAAGACTATATTCGGGTAAATGTCTTGTCTCACTTGGAGACTTCAGATGGGAGATTCGTAACTGCGTCAAATTGAGCGTTAATATTTGTACAATATAAAACGCTAGATAATTTTTCAGATATATGGATAGATTGATATGCATAGAAAGATATATATTTATGAAGTTTTGTTAATAAAAATCCTATCTTTATGTAATCTGGCGTTATTACATACATAACAAGCAAATACCGTTGGAAGATGCATTAACAGAATGGTTTAAAGTCAAAACTAATTTACTTAAGGGGTTCTGTGGTGGGGAAACTATGAAAATGAGCAAGCTTTTAAACACACGACATCCTAGAGAGAATACCAGGATTTACCGACATACTTAAATTGTTACGGTCAGAGGTAATATGCAACGCAAATTATCTTTGTAATTCATACTGAATATAAATAACATTTCAAAAAGTTTTCTTCAATTGATTTAATTAATAAAATCATGATAAATACACCTTGTCATTTATCTAATTGAAAAAAATGAATTTCCAAAGATTCAGATAAATTATAACTGAATAATCAGAATAACGATAGGCCGCCATGCGCAAAAAATACACCGGTTTTCTACATAAAAATATAATTAATAAAACCTTGAAAACAATGCATCACAAGCAAAATACTAGTGAATTAGAGATTATCCAAAACCTTATATATCATTTCCAATCTCTGTCATCTCAACACAATAAACATTCCGATCTATTTCCACAGAACCTTATTTCCATTCCCGATCCTCAGCCTCATCCTACCCATTCTTATCAATCCTTTGTGCTTTCCCATTGACCTCCATCTGTGACCTCCCTCCATCCCTCTACTCCACACAACCCCCTATCTCTTCTCCCTTCTACATCACCCACAACAAACCCCTTCCCCAACACACAAAAAAATCTTTTCAAACGTCTCATCCACTTCCCTCCCTCCCCCACCCTCTTATCACATCCCTTATCAACATCACAGGGCGAATCGATCAGTTAGATTCCCTAAAATCTTGGGACGAAAACACTTTTGGCCTTTTTATGCTCTTGTCGTTGGTGGTCACTGAGTGGTCGTCGACCCGGCAGAATATTCCTAAAAAAATTGGAGGAGATCCATTGAGAGAGAGAGAGAGAGAGAGAGAGAGAGAGAGAGAGATAAGTATGTTTGGCCCTTCACCTCCAGTGGCTCTCTCTCTCTCTCTCTCTCTCTCTCTCTCTCTCTCTCTCTCTCTCCACTAACGGCCGTCACAAACAAATTATCCTCATCGCTAAAATTGATATGGGAAGAAAGATTTACGGCAGGCATAGAGAGAGAGAGAGAGAGAGAGAGAGAGAGAGAGAGAGAGGAGAGAGAGTGAGAGAGAGGCTGACAAATGTTGAATGCAAAGTAGAGGCCAAAGGATATCAAAAGTGAAAAACAAGGCCTTCGCAGGAAACGAGTAAATATTTCAGCTTGTAAATATGTATCTGAAATATACCCTACAAAAAGAGCCAGTGCTTAAAATAAGGGTTCAACTTTTTGGATCCCTTTCTCTAAGAGATACGTAATCATTTATCCATATATGATGGCTGGGTCCAATTTACATAAATAGTTAACACAATTGGAAAGTCATAATTGATTTAAACGTAGCACAGAGGCTATGAGAGAGAGAGAGAGAGAGAGAGAGAGAGAGAGAGAGAGAATAAATGTAAACAAGATATAGACCATAAATTCAATCTGAAGCGCGCAAAAGTTATGAACAAAATGCAGAGAGAGAGAGAGAGAGAGAGAGAGAGAGAGAGAGAGAGCGAATAAATGTAAACAAGACAGATAGATCATAAATTCAATCTGAAGCGCAAAAATGTTTTGAACAAAATGCAGAGAGAGAGAGAGAGAGAGAGAGAGAGAGAGAGAGAGAGAGAGAGAGAGAGCGAATAAATGTAAACAAGACAGATAGATCATAAATTCAATCTGAAGCGCAAAAATGTTTTGAACAAAATGCAGAGAGAGAGAGAGAGAGAGAGAGAGAGAGAGAGAGAGAGAGCAGAACAAAAAAAAAAACAAAAAAGCCAAGCTAACAAATGAATGAAAAGCTGTGAAACAAAAATAACCAAAACATCACATCCGCGGAACGCTTCACTAAAATGTGTCAGACGATCAAGGGGAAAAGAATATAATTAGCTATTAGCTCATTATCGAAATACAAATGAGACTTTGCAAACCACATAAATCCATATCTGGTGGAGGTGGTGCAATTGAATTGGGAGTAAATATTGATGTATTCCATCAATACGATGGACACTTGTCAAAATAGGATTCAATTTATAAATATACAATATATACACATATAAATGTGTCTATAAGTATCATGTTAATTGTAATTTTCGAGTTGAATTAAATAATATTTCACAGGCAACGCCAAACCTGGTATTTGCTTTTTTTTTTCTATGCTTCAATAACTTTAATTGGCAAACAATAATGAAGCTTACTTATACTTACATAGTATTTATGTATTACTACATGTAGCCTATGTATGAAAATGAGAAATGTGTTGCTTCCTAATCTTTTGTTTTATCTTTCATGGTGTCCAAATTTTATCTCAGACATAAAAATGGTATTGGAGCAAATTAATATTCTAAAATGGCGTATATATCCAAGCATCCAGCACATAACATCACCTCAAAGGACCGAGGGATATTCCTAAATTCGTCAAGACAAAATTGGCTTAATTGCCAAAGGTTGATATCAGACTTCAACACATTGCTATCTACCGAAAACGAATGGTTATATTCGCCTTACATCAGAATGGAAGACTCCTCAAAAATCAGAAAGGATAATAGACTTGAGACGAATAGCAAAATCCCTTTTTTTTTAGAATTAACTTTCATTGGTGGGTTCAAAGCATCCCCAGAAATAGTAAAATCTCTTTTCTTTAGGATTAACTTTCATTGGTCGGTTCAAAGCATCCTCAGAAATAGCAAAATCTCTTTTCTTTAGGATTAACTTTCATTGGTCGGCTCAAAGCATCTTCAGAAATAGCAAAATCTCAAGCATCCTCAGAAATAGCAAAATCTCTTTTCATAACTTTCATTGGTGGGTTTAAGGCATCCTCAGAAACTAAGTGCCGCCATCTACCAACGGAAATTGTAACACTGAGGCTTATCTTTCTGAATATTCTATTCTTGTGAATACATCTATTTTCGTATTCACTTCGCGACGATGACATTCAGGTCAGATGCTGGTGCCAAAGAAAGCTTTGTGGAATTGTAACACAAATGGCAGATTTAAAAGTTAAGGAAATTAATCTATGTTATCAATTCCGCCGTCATCTCAAGTGGCTTACTTTATGCACATATCAAGACCTGTGAGTAGATTTTCATTTCCATGAGTACCTGATTCATGTCAAACACACAATAAAATGTTTTATTTTTCGAGTTCCATTTCTCTACAAATGGGGTTAAGAAAGAAAAGAAATAATATGTGCGCGTTTTTGGTCGCAAAAGCGTGAATCAATTTATACAGATGCAAAATCTTCCGTAGCACTGAATAATACTGTGAATATTCTGGTGAGAAAATCTCTCCTACCCCCCCTTTCCTTGTAACCCCTGATCTTCCACTCGGCCCCCCCCCCCCCCAAAAAAAGGGGGCCAAAGCTGAGCGGAAAGTCAGAAGTGTATAGGTCACAGAGAAGAGAACAAATGGAGATGAACGTCCACGAAATATGGCTCATAAATATAACGGGAATCGATGGATACAAATATACTTGTATCGGTACCAGTTCATAATGAATCGGATATCGAGGTGGCATACTGCATGAACTATGAGCAAGAGGACCAGACGGAAAGGGGTTTAGAAGACCAATCAGGTTTAAAAGAAAAGAAAAAAAAAAATAGATAAAGGGTTGATTGGATAGACGAAAAAAAAAAAAATAACAGAATGAATCAACTAAAGGTTTAAAGAAAACGAATTGATTTAGTTGTTTTTCGTACGTTGGTATCGTAATTAGAAAGGTTGGGTTCTTAGTATATATATATATATATATATATATATGTATATCAAAAAGTACTTCACAACATTATACTTCCTGAATATAAAATGAAACTCGGCAGGTGACTATAATCGAAACGATAATCGGACATGAACTAGAAGTAATAAATCTTGATATGACTTATTATCCGTAAATCCTACAAAGCAAGAAATAATATTAAATAAAGATAATGAATTTCAAACTCTCACTATATACAAACCCTACATATCTGAAGAAATAATAAATGACAAAACTTTCATACATGAATAATAATAATAATAATAATAATAATAATAAATAATAGTAGTAGTAGTAAGTAGTAGTAGTAGTAGTAGTAGTAGTAGTAATAATAGTAAAATCCACCGATTAATAAGGCATACGGAGATCAATGTTTCCAATAATTCGTCTGTCGCTAAGAAATCACAATCCGATAAGAATTTTCCCCAAGACTTCCTGACCTTCTTTGGTGCCAATATAAAAAAAGGTCAAAGGAATACTTTCCTCCGCCCCCTTTAACACCCTCTCCCAAAAAATATCGCCATCGTATAAAATGATATTAATCTTTCTTCTGTAGCATAAACAATTAGGAAAGGCCCGCCCTCTAACATCGAGAGAGAGAGAGAGAGAGAGAGAGAGAGAGAGAGAGAGAGACTTTTTATGATTCCGAGGTCTTTTTGAATCAGATGTTCTGATATAAAAGATTTAAATATCACTCATGAATGGCAGAGTGAAGGGACATTGACAGTGCCCTAGCTAGCTGGCCAATACCCTAGAGACTGACTATACATAATATGATCAGCGCCAAATCCCCATCTTCTCTAACCTAGGACCAAGGAAAGCCAGGCAATGGCTGTTGATGATTCAGCAGGTAGACCTATAGGGTCCCCAAATCCCACAATCCTTAGCTCACAAGGATGGTTAGGTTGCAGACACTACGAGAAACTATTGAGCATGAAAAGTTTTCTCGAACTCCAGTCCTGCAGGACGCTAAACAGGGACGTTTTAATGAAATGATTTGAATACAATTGGTCTCCTTCAGTTACACTAATATGGTTATGGAGTGATGCTGTCCACTTATGGAAGAAAATAAACACATACCCATAATATAGACATTTCATTATTACACAGTTGGGTTGTCTACAATGGTTACCTACGAAAAAAATACTATTTTCTTGGTGTAATTATTAACATAACGCAATTTCTACCCATATGAATCTTGGTGCACATTATTATTATTATTATTATTATTATTATTATTATTACTAGCCAAGCTACTAGGACAGAAAAGATATATATATATATATATATATATACATATATATATATGTGTGTATATATACAATATATATATATATATACATATATATATATATATATATACACACACATATATATATATATATAGAGAGAGAGAGAGAGAGAGAGAGAGAGAGAGAGAAGTCCTAAAAATTTTAAAAATACAAGAATGCGCAATTTTTGTCTGAAATCGAATTTAGGACCTAAAATACATTCATAAATATAAGTTATTTTTAATCATAACATTTATCCATAATAATTCAAATCCCTAACCTGGAAACAAAGGATGAAATAGGGAATAGTGAAAAAGGAATGTTACAAATAAAAACTACCCAATTACAATAACGTCGGCTGCTCAGGTACGCCCAGGTTAGAAAGAAGGCATTAATCACATTTACTCATTTGCTAAATCTAACACACCTTCCTTCCGGTTCCTCACTTCTTTTCACCTGCGCCCATAAATCTAAAAGCTACACTAAATAAATCAAAGGAACACAACGGAATGCCCCCCCCCCCCTCTCTCTCTCTCTCTCCTCTCTCTCTCTCTCTCTCTCTCTCTCTCTCTCTCTTCTCTCTCTCTCTCTCTCTCTCTCTCTCTCTCTCTCTCTATGTATGTGTAAGGCACGAATTTATTCGGTATTTTACTAAATTCCTCTAATTACGACAAGCCACATATAAGGTTACATTAACAAAATATATTCCCCAGTGTGTGTATATATATACATATATAAAATTATGTAAATGTATGCATATATATGATTATATATACATACATACATATAATATAATCATGTATATATATATATATATATATATATGTATATATATATATATATATATATATATATAACTTACACCATGTAAGAAATGCCGTATATCAATTTATTAACATATGGCAAGTAACATAACCTATCCTATCAAATACCCATCTTAATAATCTCGTAATACGAACATCTTATTTACTAACATCACAGCAACTTAAAATAAAGGAGATTTTACAGCTGCTATTTAATGATTAATTCATTTATCTTCCAAAGAATTCCGTTCTGAATGGATTAGTTAGAATGTCCATACGGATATCGCATTAATTATCTTAAAAGAATATATAGATGTTTCCCACAAAAATATTCTATTTTTATGTAAACCCCCTTCTTTTTTTCTTTCTTCTCTCACAGTGCAGATGCCCCTAACATATCACCCCAATTACTCAGCTCTTTTTGTTTTCCCCGAATGTCCCGAGACACTTTATTTTCTTTTTCCGTTTGCAAACCATCTCAATATCTTTCCTTTGACTCCTTCCAAGGCCCGGCCGGTGGGGGGAGGGGGGTGGTGGCACGCCAGGGGGAGGAGAAGAGCGTTAAAATGGGTTTGTTTACACTTCCACCTGTAGCCATCGTTACATTTCCCGCCATAATAAGGATCAGTTGGTACTTCTTGGCGGGAAACGCACACTTTTGGCGGGAAAACTGCTGTTGACATTACCAGGACCATAAGAAGAGGTCTCTTCACCTCAAAATTATGATCATTGCGTCTTCCCTGATCACCCACCCGTAAAATGGGTATCCGTGATGTGTTTGTCATATTTATTTCCCTTTTTATTCCTCTGTTTCTTTCTTTCTTTCTTTCTTTGGGAGAAGTATTTCCTCGATATTGCTAGTGTTTCCTCTCAAGCAAGTAAATGAAAATGGCATTTCCCTTCGGTCTTACTATGGATCGTCTTTTCTATTTCAAAAACAAAGGAAAGAACGTTTGTGTAAACGTTGTCGGCATTGAAAAGTAAATTAATGGAACTTTTGCTCAAGAAGTAGGGAAAGGGTGATTTTTTTTTTCTATTTCCGAAATGACAGTTCGAAGTCAGTCTTTTTTTTTCCTTTTTTTTTTGTCATCTTTGGTCATCTTTTTAAAAATTATATCTTCCTTTTGACATACTGTTGTGACATGCAGCATATGATCGTTGGTGTTTTGGTAAACATTCAGTAATGTTCCTGAACTCTGCACCATAAACAAATTACTGTACATCACTCTGTACTTCATACAATATTCGAGATTTTGCACCAAATTCTAGGCGCTAAATAATATACTCCACTAAAACCTTAATTTAAACACACATTGTTTTGGAAATCTCCAAAAATAACCATAAATATTTACCTGCCTATTCCATAAGACTGTCCTTTATATCCCTTACTACAATATCACCGTGTTTTAGGGAGGGCAGAATGTAGCTGCGTAGACCAGATTCTCAAGGGTTTTACACATTACATGACATGGACAATAATTAATCAGAAGTGTTGATTTCACAAAAAATACATATTCATAATTAATGGTACAATTTTGATTACTAAAAAACATTGTTATTATTGAAGAGGCAAATGAATGTTCGTCAAAATCATGTAATGCAGCTGAACATCTTTCGAAGAACAGGCACGAAGAACTAGAAGAACATCCTTTGTTTGGTGCTGAAAGAGATAACAAGTGGGAGGCCCTTAGGGATAAATATAAGACTTCTCCTTAAATACAACAATGTGGACCTTCAAAAAGAAACGGTTCGGATGTTGGTTCACGTCCAACTACAGTAGCGCCATTCAAACGGTAACAATACGAAATTGAAGTAACATGAATAAGTACCGTCTATATGATACGGAATAGGCGAATATTAAATTATGAAAATATATGGAATTCTTGTCGCCCAAGACAATCCCGTGACGAAAGCCAATGATTCAAATTTCATTCAAAACCACGAGTGATGTAATGTTTTCGTCCGTTTTATCTAGGAACCCTTCTTGGAAGCTAGTTGGTTTCGATACGGTAAAGGACGTAGGAGGCCCGATGTGGACCACCGGACTCTGTCGAACGAACGGGGAAGATGATTTTGAAGATGTTGGCGTTCTGATATCTATCAAAATCGCAAGTGAACGACAAGAAAACTATTCTTGAAGTGCAGGAGAACTGCAGCGTAAATCTCAAAATGCGACAAGTACGAAAGCACACCAATAATAATTTCACGATTGTAGAAGTAGTATTATCCTTTTTGTTTTAATATACTGTTAATAGTCTCAAAGTGACACAACAGAGAAGATTTTTCAATATAATCCAGGTCGAAGCAATGAATCCGACATCATTGAATTGCGTAAGAAATATATCTTGTAAAATGAGGCAGGTTAAATTTGATAAGCTTTGCAGCTAAACGGCTTGCTTCTTCTACCATTTCTTTAGTCAACTCATAGTCCAGTACTCACTTCCAGGTAGGATGACTACGTGATCAGCAAGCTGAAATCAAACCATGCAAACGCTAACCATAGATTTGCAACGCTCGCGATGTCTTCATAATATTGAACATTGTCCTTCCTCTTGACGGCTTTTTTCAAGCTCCGTAGAAAAGAAAAATTCTGGCTGTTCACTTTTCCATGAGAACTAATGGTTCTTCTGATGATGAAGGCAAAAACACTTTGAATAAACTGTAGAGTTGTAATCCGTGAGAATTTGTGAATGAGTAGAGAACATACATTATCATTTTTTCTTCTTTTCAAGAACAGAGAATCTTTTACATAAAATATACATTTGATAATATAATTAACTTTAAAATGTGTGCATTATATATAAATACACTGTATATATATATATATATATATATATACACACACACACGTGTGTGTATGTATGTACGTACGTATGTGTAAACGGACACACTTTTACATATACATATATAAAAATATCTATACACACACACACACACACACACACACACATATATATATATATATATATATATATACAAACACACATATGTATAATTTACACTGTCATAAACATCTGAAATTGAAATACATAGATATTATTAAGAATTTATCAATATTACATTACAAATATCATGAAATAACTGCCACATCTTTTACATACATAACATGTCAATATTACACGACTGTAAATAACATTAAAAGATTTAAAAACCACCTTACCCAGTCTTCCATTTCTGTGCCAATCAAAGGTGGTCGAAAATGTGAAATAAAAAATACTATACCAAATAAACCACAGAGAGAGAGAGAGAGAGAGAGAGAGAGAGAGAGAGAGAGAGAGAGAGAGCCACTAGACATGTCAAACTCGTGGACAACTTTGGCATTAAGAATAACGTTTGATAAAAAGAAGTTTGAAAATTGAAATATTCCGGCTCCGAACACTTCATGCGTCCTTCAGATTCAAATGTCATGTAGGCCTAGATTCTAGAGACGACTTTCATAAGGGCGGATGATTATAATAAATTTCAATTAATAATTTTGATAATTCCCTTGAATTGGATATGCATTTATATGAAACTTTTCTACCTAAGAATCACATTCTCCTATAAATACTTCTATAAGAATTGAGGAAGACTTTCTGAGAGAGAGAGAGAGAGAGAGAGAGAGAGAGAGAGAGAGAGAGAGGGAAGTTATTTCCATTACATTTTCGGTAAGACTTGAAATGTGTAAAAGGAGAGAGAGAGAAGAAAAGATATTTAGATTACTTTTCGGCAAAACTTGAAAAATAATATGTAAAGAGAGAGAGAGAGAGAGAGAGAGAGAGAGAGAGAGAGAGACTTCCATGGCTAAAAAAAAAAAAAAAAATTGGGGGATAGTGGGGGGCCAGTTATATTATCATAGAAACGAGGGTGGGTGGTCGCTAATAGCATTAATAAAATGCAGCTGCTGCCACAAAGCCACTTGAGAAAAAGGGTTCTAACCCCGCCCACCCCCATATATCCACATAACACCCCCCCCCCTACCCCATCCCTGCTTTTGGTTTATCCTAAAGCTTTCTGCTTTACAGTATCGAAAGCGTTCGTGCATATATATACATACACACACACACACACACACACACACACACATATATATATATATATATACATATATATATATATATATATATATATCTTGTTTTACTGTCAGTGTCTATTGAATATTTTCTTCATTAGTAAAATATACTTTTAATTAATAGGCCTCTAATATAATATACTTATGCCTATATGAAATCTTATTACTTGGTAAATGATCAGCATTTTTCTTTCAATTCTAATTAACCTGTTACAGCATCTAGTGCATAGGCCTACAAGCCTTGAATATGGCTGTCCAAATTATAACGTTAAATAAATAAAACTCCCCAAAGAAATAATTTCATGAAATCATCTTTTCATGATATTGATTTATAATCAATCTTCAAAGAAATACTTGAATGTAAAACTACGATTGAGTGAATAACGGTTTTATATTGGTGAAATAATTAAACAACAATAATCTAAAGAGAATGGTAATTTTCAAGGCATGAAACATGAATCTATAATAAATATAATATAATAAATATAATTTTCAATCCATCTAATATAAAAACTGATCGTATAGTACGTGAGAAAAGTTTTGTTAGCGGTCAACTAAAAACCTAATACTATTGACTAAAAGCATATTTGGAGTATTAATGGTTAAGACAAAAATAAAAATTGAGCATAGAAAACATAAAATACATCATTATAAGAGTAATGAAAAATATCAATAAAAATAAAATAAAAATAGAAATATCAATAAACATGAAACATAAAAAACAACTAGAGAACAAAATAATTTCTTTTAGTCATAATATCAAGTAAAAACTTCAAATCCCAAGACTTTTTAGAAGCGAGAGGCAGGTGGCCGGGTAATAGGGAGGGGGGGGGGGGGTAGGGAAGGGGAGAGGAGAAGGGGATACCTAAGAAGAAGAGAAAGAGGAAGAAGAAGAGGACCAATTTGAGGCGGGCCCTTGAAAGCGGCATGCCATAAAAGTCACTTAAAACTTCATTAAAGTGGGTGATATATTAAGTGTCGCGAGCCCTTGTTACATTGTGTACCACTCCACTTGCAATCCTGATAACCTCTTGTTGTTGGTTTCTCCAATTACCCTGTGATTTGGTCTGGGCTTTGCTTTTCCATTCCTCGACGAAATGAATTTTTTTTCTAGCTTTTTAATGCACTTTGCTGTCCTCATGGATTGCTCGTGTTATATGTAATGTATGTATGTATGTATGTATGTATGTATATATATATATATATATATATATATATATATATATATATATATAAAATGCATATACATGTATGAAATTATTTAAGCATATTTATAATATGTGTACATATATATATATATATATATATATATATATATATATATACATGTATGAAATTATTTAAGCATATTTATAATATGTGTACATATATATATATATATATATATATACATAAATTTATATACATACTAGCCATATATGTGTGTAAATATATTATATATACAATATAGATAAGCATATATATATATATATATATATATACACAGTATATGTATGATTATATATATATATATATATATATTAAATTACACAAAGTTATGCTATTACTGTATGGGATGTGTTTACTGTCGTATAAATTTCTCCAGTGATATGTTCGACGCCATCTAGCTATTCTAAAAATCTAAAATATCTACTCTTCTTTCCTCATAATTAAAAACTCTAAATTAGGATCATAAAATGAAAAATATCTTTTTACGTTTTTGAACAGTTCCAGAAATGACATTGAATAGGGAATATGAAATCTTACCCTTTTCGCAGAATAAG
The DNA here is from genome assembly GCF_036898095.1 of Palaemon carinicauda. Classification (NCBI taxonomy): domain Eukaryota; kingdom Metazoa; phylum Arthropoda; class Malacostraca; order Decapoda; family Palaemonidae; genus Palaemon; species Palaemon carinicauda. Next base: position 112,519,481 of record NC_090743.1, on the reverse strand, counting down.
GAAAAGACCTATACAAATTAATTCACGCACATCATATTCTACGTAGAGAGAGAGAGAGAGAGAGAGAGAGAGAGAGAGAGAGAGAGAGAGAGAGAGTACTGAACGCTGACTTGCTGTTCTACACAGAATATATTTTAATATTAGTCCCATGATATAAGCAATACAATTTCCTCTACGCCATAATCAGCTACACGTTTTTAATGAAAACTAAAGAACTGAATCTCTTCACATTTATATGACGTCACAATTATCATTTCAGTAACTCAACACAGAGCATTCTCTTATATCAACGACTCATCTTACGAAGGAGATGATCTATGTAATTTTTAAAAAGACAAATTTTAGGGTCAAATAACAATTGCAAGGAGGAGGAGGAGGAGGAGGAGGAGGAGGAGGAGGATGAGGAGGAGGATGAGGAGGAGAGGGGGCGTAAAGGACCCACTTGCACTAAAATGGGAGAGGAAATACAAGAGACACCATCCGGTACACCTCCCAGCATCCCTGGAATATTAAGCATCTACGTGCACCTTGATTCTTTCTTTTCCTCTGAAATGTTTCTATTATTTTGGGTTATCTTTTAATCTCCGCCAGGTTAGAAGCAATTGATGAGTTACATACATAGTAAGAAAATCGACACAGGATATATCGTGTATGAAAATTAATACATACAAGATTTCTTTAAAAAATTGACACAACATATTTTGTATGAAGACTGTATACTTCCGTAAAATTAAAAGAGCAGTAATGACAATGGTAACTTCAATACTCATGTAAGAGACACAGACATGTAAACATATATATGAAATCATTTTATAAACCTTCATATAATCTTGAAATTATAAAACATACTTAATATTAATATTCCTTACCATCACAACAATAAACGACTACAGTTTTCTTTTTATCTGGTGATTTTCTCAAGCACCTCTATCGTATACATCGAGTAAATTGTGATTTTCATTTGCTGTTTCTTGTAACATTCCAGTATCGTTGGGATATCCTAATGGGATTCTTGAAATCCTCCGGTTTCCTGATATCCTTCAATTGTAATGCAATAATCTGCCTAAACATCTTTCTATTCATATTCCCAAATCTTTACATTCTATTAATCTTTATATCTTTTTTATCCTTCCAATTCTATTCCTGAGTTTTGGCTTCTGACATTTCTTATGTTACATTTCTACCCATAATCTAGTTTTGCTCATCAAGGAGGTAATGTTCTGGATTCAGTGTATATGTTAGCAGAATTCAGGAAAAATTTAAATCTGGATTCTTTAGAGCTGTGGGGGCCTACTGGAAACATCCATGCCTATCAATCAGTTGGATGGGGATTCGAGATCAGCTTAAGCTCGATAGTTTCTTGTAGTATCTGCAACCTCACCATCCTTGTGGGCTAAGGATGAGGAGTTTGGGGGAGTCATCAGCAGCTTTTCCTCCCCCTCCTTGGGCCTAGCTTTGATGGAGAGGAGGTTTGGGTGCTGATCATATGTATCTAAAGCCAGTCTTAAGGCATTGTCACTGTCCCTTGCCTCTTCCACTCATGAGTGACCTTTAAACCTTAAGAAAATTTTACCAAATATGGACCTCGTTACTGGCAATAAGTGACTACATTTTAGGGGACACAGTAATGTGCTTTTCATTTTAGAATAATTAAAATAGTTTTTATTTACGTAATATAAAATGATCTTTCCTTTCGTTTATACCTTGAGCACTGCTAGTTTTTATAACATTCTTCAGACCTAATAAATCTTCTAAGTATTACCTTTTATAGAGACATTCTGATCATCCATATCAATAAATGCGACTCCAAACAGTAACATTGATATAAAAGGAAAGCCGTGATTTTTTAAAACTTTTCTTCGTGGTTATTTTTTAAATGCAATTCCTCTTTCCCGTTTACCTCCTATTCCAATAGTATGGAGATGTTCTTTCTTAATAAATTCTTGTTTCTCTTATTTATACAAAATTCCAATATAATAATATATTAATATGTCTTTATCAATTTAATTTTATCTTGTGATTTATCCTTAGCCAAGTTTCCTCTTATGCAAAAGGTATTTTCCATTTTCCTGTTATCTCTTTAATTTCATCATCTTTCAAAAGTTTACCTTTCTATATAATTCATACAAGTATATATCATTCTGATATCGACATTATAAAATATTTTGGATGCTCGATATAATATCTATTTTCAAACCTTACAGACGAATAATTCCCTTTTGTAACATCCTATATTTCCAAAAAAAAGTTCAATATTCAAATCTCTTATTAGGAATGTCTTTCTTGTTGAAGTTTTTCATTCGAGTCTTTACTTGGATAATCTTTTCATTTTGATATCCTGATATTCCTATTTTTTTCAATATCCTAATCAAGTTCTCTTTTCTATTTTCTTCCTGAAATGTCTCTCTTTCCTAGTATTCTCCTATTTACGTTTCGGTGTCTTTTTATTTACTGTTTTTTTCGATTTATATTCTAGTATTATTTCATTTACCTTTCTAGTATCTTTCTATTTACTTTTCCTATATTCTATTTACTTTATAGTATCATTTCAGTTACTTTCCTTGTATTCTACTTTTCTCGCATTCTATTTACTTTTTTTTTTAGTATCATTCTAGCTACTTATCTTGCATTTTTTTCTCGTAATCCTCTACTTTTCTTGTATTATTTTTTTTCTAGTATTCTTCTAGTTACTTTTCTAGTATCTATGTATTGATAATAATCATCGATGCGTAATTGCCAATTCTAATCCTTGCATGGAATTTCTTTTTTAATTTAGTTCAGATATATGTTCTTCCTTTAGTACCACTGAAGGTCTGTCCTTCAAGACGATATCCTCATCATCCTCACCTCTCTAAATTAAATGCTTTATTTTCAGCTAACATTCATTCCCCTTAGCAAGGATTGCGGTATCCTATTAGAAATGTCTCTGTCTGGGGATCTGCTAGACTGGGGTTCGAGACCAGCTCAAGCTCTAGTTTCTTGTAGCGTCTGCACCTTCAGGATTCCTATGAGCTAAGGAAGGAGGTTTGGGGGAGCCTATAGGTCTAACTGCTGAGTTATCAGCTGTCATTGCCTGGTCCATCCTGGTCCTTGCTTGGGTGGAAAGATGACTTGTGCGCTGACCATATGTTTATATGATCAGTCTCTTTGGCACTGTCACTGTTCTTTGCCTCTGCCATTCACGAGGACATTTAAACCTTTAAGCATCCTTTCTTTATCCTTTCAGAATATGCCATTTCCTTTTATATACTTCAACAGACGACTCCTTCTGATTTGTTCCGAGTTTTGTGTTCACTCTAGTATCCATGGTTTCATATAATCACATTCCACTACTTTTATCTTCATTTACCTTTCAACATATTCATAATATGCGAAGTAATATACTTACCTACAGTATCGTTTAAATATTTTTTTTCCATAAATACATTGCCTAACCGTCGTCTATAATACGCATATAAACAAATCTACAATTAATAATACCTTGCATCTTCTCCCTGTCTAACCTTGACTAAAATGTCAAGTAAATTTTCTTCATAAACTAATATCCATCCAGCAGAGATCACTATACAACAGAAAAAAAGTCCTTTAAAATCCTTTACCAATTTTCCTTGGGATAACTTATCCATTTTGTTAGAATTGCTACACTCAAGTGCGCACTGTTGAAAGAGTGTAATAAAAAATTGAATAGAGCAATCAAGTGAAATTATTTTTTCCTATTTTAATGATCAATTTGCAACTTCACTGTGGTCTTTGCTGGCAATCGTCATAATTTTAATGAATCTTACAATTATATTGCAATGTGATTCTTTAGAAAATAAATTTTCTCTTACATGTACTCATTTTTTTAATCATCTAAAAAACACTTTCTTAAAATACACTTTGTTTCAGTTCAATAAGTAACCATCTATAAACAAGAGAAAAGCACAATGTTTGATACCGCAACCAGAATAGAAAGGTATCCAGTAATTTCCATCGTTATCTTCACTAGTATCTTGCGCGTCCAAATTCCTTAACCGGTAATCCTCATCAGTATTTTGCACGTAAAATACCGGGTGTTACCCCCCAACAAATTGACCCCTACATGAACCTTCCATCATCTTGAACCACAGCATATTTTTCTTCCCGCTCCTTCTTTGAAAGCCAGATGTTTGCCGGACCAGTCACTATATGGCATACGCATCTGGAAGTGCCGTTCGTTGTAGATGAAGATAACTCAGCGGACGCAGATATTTTCTATAAAATTTCACTTCTTTACATCTTTCCTCACTAGTAAAATAAACAAATCACTCATAAGCGAAGTGATGGGGTCCCGAGGTGTAATTCTAAGGGATTGCTGTTATATGCAAGAATCAAATTGGGATTATATCGGGAAAGTTCACTTGAAGATCTTGTCAGTAGCGTTCGTACGAATATTTCCTAGTCTGTGTTATCATTGATTTTTCCTTTACTCACTTAATTGTCCTTCTTTAATACATCACAATGTTTGCTTTGTAACTCATTTAGATGTCCTATTCCGAAGCTGATGTCTTTTAAATTCCGTACTTCTTTAGGTTACTCGATTTCTCGGCCACCTCTTTTAAACTGTACTTAGCAAATTGCGTTCAGTCACTCTTGTAAAACCGGTTGCAAATAGAAGCTTAAAAAAATAATTAACGTAAATATTTATCGAAAGCGATTGAAAATAGGGAGCTTTTAGCATCCGAGTTAACGTATAACGAAGCGCATACAGGAATCTGAAAGAGAAATTATAAACTACATTATTCTAGATAAAAAAAAGTTGTAAATATTGGCCTCATCGAAACCTGAAAAGAGAACATACAATAGCAAAACGGTAAATAGATTGACATTAATATATAATATATTCTGTATAAAATTGCATTAACAAAATCAAAATCACTTACCAATTTAATTTCTTTTCTTAGATTCAAATGCAGGTGATTCTTAGCTTTTCATCCATTTTTTTTTCCTTTCATATCTTCTCGAGATGATTTCGCTCTTGCGAGAATTCAAAGCTTGATTAAAATGTTCGTCTTATGTATTTTTTCTTGCTTTCATTAATCCTTGGTTTTCTTGATGTAATCTATTAGAAAAACTGTTGCTTTCTTCTTTTCAGTAATTCATGACAATGTCTATAACAATTCTTCATTCTCTAGAGATTATCTAACTCAAAGGATATTTTGAGGGTTAATACAATTTATTTTCATTATTTGTTTCCTATTATTCTCCATAATGCTTCGAAATTTTCTTGATATGATTTCTCCATTAGGATACTTTGTAGATTGATGTAGTTTTCTTTTTCCTTATAAAATTACTCCAAAAATTCTTCAAATTTCTCCAGAAACTATTTAATTCACACTTAAGAAATGATAATGACTGATTCATGTTGTCTTTTCATAGTGACGTAATTTCTTTTGGTTACAGTTACCTTTGATTAGTTTCTGGATCTTTTTCAATTTAAAAAATTTAGCCAACTTCATAGAAATTTGATTTATTTAACGGCTGTCATTTCCGTTTTTCTTTCTTTGGGTCAAGTAAGTTTTCTTATGTAAGCTTCCAATAAGATTTGTTACTAATCATAAATCCAGAATCAACTGTTATTCTAGATTTTATTTGGAAATTCAACGAGAATTATTTTGAAAGGTTTGGAAGGCCAAGAATCTCAAGCTCTCTTGGCTTCGTTTTAAGAGCAGCATTTACTATTGTATATACTTTTGTCTTAAAAAAAAATATTGAATATATTAAGCCCAATAGTATCCTACTTAAATTTTCATATTATTTTCCTTCTCACACTAAATGGGTGGCATTAATTTTAAAACCTCAGCTTCTCTCTAAGTATGAGATAGATTTAATTATTCCAAGAGAATATTATGAAATTTCTAAAAGCTAAATTTGACAAAAAAACTTGCATCATCATTCTTCTCATGGTTCCATATTAAACAGCCTCAAAGTACATAAAGTGGCTGATAGCTTCATATATAATTGTATCTCTTCACTTTATGTCATACATAAACTCAATTACTTTGATTAACTTGGAAATATGAATAAAATGTCGAAGCGTAGGAGACACTTTTATATCTTTCTTTCGATTAACTGTTGCCAACTCTCCAACTGCATTAATACATACTCTTTTTAATTTTTCAGTGCTAAAGAGTTTAGTAAGTTGATTTTAATATTATTTTACTCAAATGCTGAATGAATTAGCTAGTGTAAACTTAATAATTGCAGGTTGAATACGTGTCGGAAGGGCTCTCAGCCAACTATGCATGAATCATCATAAAATAAATCATGCCTTGATACTTTCATTTTAGTTCTGCTGTTTTGCAAGTAAAACTACTTTTAAAAGTTTTCAAAACAATCTTAGCAACTTCTATCCTTTGCGAGAAAATGGAAATGCAACTCGCAGCCGTCCTTGGATATTCCAGATGCCGAAATTGGCTCATGAAGCGACAGCGTAGAAGCACCCACCATTTGGGGACATTTCATTCTCCAAGACGAAAGCTTATATGCATTTCTGATTCCCTTCTGCAGATGCCAGACGTAGGATCTTCGAATGGACTTAATCCACAGTGGGCCTTTTCATAAATGATACCATCTATTTCATTATAGATTTTTAACTTTACTTATAGCTTGAGGTTCTTTGATGTACGGTAGTTTTTTCAACATGCATGCAGTCATAAGGAATATAGAAGGAGTGCAAGCACATCTTCATCGTTTCCAGGTCTCCAAAGGCTTTCAAAATGTAGCATGTGGGCGGTAAGCGGCCGCTGGAAAGCGGTAAGGGCGCTGGACTGGACTGGACTGTCCGAGCCCTCCCTATGTGTGTTTTGCTGATGTACTGTGTCAACACATCTACCTTGGGGCGTCACAAGGGCGCAAACCTCGACGCCTTCCAGACGTCCAGCCGTGGCCGCTATTCCTCCAGAGACTAAGGTCCCGAATTCCTAAGCCCAGCCAGTAATATTCAGGGTCTCGCGACCACGAGCAGTGTGTGTCCAGCCCTGGATAATCCGTTTAAGCATCGCCTTCCAGGATGGGAGACGGGGGTAGCGCCGTCTGCCAACCACCACCACCACGGACTCCGAGGGTCGGTCTGTTTACACCTTTCACCACCAGGCCCAAATTTATATGTATCCATCGACGCTATCATCTATTGCGAGGAATGATGGTTCGCCAAGACGTTTCCATGCTAAGGAACGCTCCAGAAAAACGATTCAAAAAGGAAGAAACGTGGTGAAGAACGTTTTTTTTTCCCTTTTTTTTCCCCTTCTCTTCTCGGATAATCAATGCCGAAAGCTTCTCAGTTGACAAGTGTCCCACATATGTTGTGCGAAGTCAAATGTAGAGCTTCAAGTTCTGTAGAGATGTCCTGATTTTCATCTTTCCATTCCTGGGTCGAGTTAAGTTGGGCAGTTTTCAAACCGCTACTTCTGACAAAACTTTCAGTATATGGCAAATAAATGCTACTTCGAGTCCTTTCTCTTGCATTATCGAATACAATTTAACAAAATGAAAATTGTACATCTGAAATATAATATCAAATGGAGAAATACATGGGAAAAATACAATAAAGATAAATACAATTTTCAATAACAATAAGAATCAACACTTCTTTGTATTCTTGTCCATGTTATAAAATTCCCTGAGAGAATCAACCAAAATACCACCTTTCCTACCAAGAAGAAGAACTCATAGCACCGGTGCTAACCAAACCTACATTATCCTTGTCTTCATCCAAGGAAAACAAAAACAGTAAAGCTCAATCATAGATAAATAAAAAAAAAATCAAATACATATACCAGCGATAAAAGACTTCTATTATCCGCACCTGATTCTGTTTGGCTTATTGAGGGGGGGAGGGGAGAGACATCTCTACCCCTCCTCCCCCCCTTACACTTACCTGATCCACAAAATACATCATACATTCCTTCTATCGTCACATGCATTCTACATAAATCATGCAACGAGATACTTCAAGAAAATAAAATTATTTTTTAATATGACGTCACAAACCAGCGGCAAAATGAAAAGACAAAATAACGGGTCATGCAACACGAGACTACAGATAACAGTAGAGGAAAAGATAAAAATTTAACATATAACATAGTTTACGTGAAAAGGATTACATTTATGTAAGTGTTGAGCTGTTCTAGGTATGGGTACCTTACCTGTGCATATAATAGCGTGTATATATAGGCATACATGATTTCTATACACATATTCGTACATATTATATATATACATATATGTGTGTGTATGTATATATATAATTAATATATATATATATATATATATATATATATACAGTATATATACACACACACACACACACACACACATATATATATATATATATATATATATATTCTTTTGCATAAGGAGCTTTCCAATAACAATGAAAACAATAATAACGAAATAATACAAATATGAATCTTCAAGTACAGAAATAATGAATATGGCAATGATATCAAATTTGTATAACTTATATTCTTTAGGAGGACTTATGATATACATATTAAGATAATTTCACCTTATATTGATGAATAAATTACTTATAATTTCGAGAAATAATTTGAATATTATACGAGAAACCGATTTTCATATATGAATACTGTCTACTTGATAACTCTGAAAGAATAGTTCTAATTCTTCAAATGTCTCCAGAATTGAATACATCTTTGAAATGTCTAAGACACTTGCTTTGATTAAACTTAGTTTTCTAAAAAATGTAATCATCCATGGATTATGATACTACAGTTTTAAAATTAACTACATTCGTAAAATACCTTAGACACATTGTTGAATGTATTAAATTTAATTTTCCCAACAATATATCATCATCAGCCATGAATTATGAAACTACAATTTCAGATTCCAATGCATTCTTGAAACATCCAAGACTTTTACTTTATCTAATGTATTCTTTTTAATTTTCCCAAAAATATATAATCATCATCCAAGAATTATGTAACTTTACAGTATGAAAATATTTATAGAAATTGAAAATTGAAATGGGTAAAATTGGTTGTATTTAAGAAACTAGTGTAAGGTACTTTATATGGACTTGCCGACTTTGCATCTTCCTACCACACATCAATCACAAGAAATTCGTCAATTCCAGAAAAAAAAAAAAAAAAAAAATAACGTTTAAAGATTATCAAAAATTTTTACAATCTTTTGTACAAAACAACTTGTTCATGGATAGGATCTATTACTAAATTTTCTTTATGGAATTTGAGGTTAAAGAAGTCATTCAGCGCCGTTAAAAAGATATCCACTGCTGTATTTATTTTATGTAATCAAAATACATGAGACGTCTAACACGTTTTTGAAAAATTCAATATTAAGAAAAAATATATTGAGTTAATAGATATTTTATATAAAAAAATTCTTACAGTGAAAAATATGATTTAAACTCCAAAATGAAATATTTGTTATATTTAAAAATTTCTTACTTGAAAAATATGATTTAAAACTCCAAAAAGGAAATATTTGTTATATTCAAAAAATTCTTACTTCAAAAATATGATTTAAACTCCAAAATGAAATATTTGTTATATTTAAAAATTTCTTACTTGAAAAATATCATTTAAACTCCGAAATGAAATATATGAAGAATCATAAAAATTAGCAAAAAATAAAATAAACCTGGAATTTCCTTAATTTCTTGGATATGCTATAATTTCGAAATTTTCTTAAATAGGTGCCATACTTACAAATAGGAATTAAGTCAATGTATTAGTATATGTCTGCACTGTATTTAAAATTTCTGAGTATCATAAATTTTTTTTTCAAAAGACAAGCAGGAAAATTTAATGTCAAAACGAGACATTTATAAATAGTTCTACAGCATCTCATTATTTCTGTCTGTACAATGAAAAATTCATATTCCCGATTGGTGAAATAATAATAATAATAATAATAATAATAATAATAATAATAATAATAATAATAATAATAATAATAATAATAATAATAATAATAAAAATAATAATAATAATATAAAAGTATTTGGATGATGAACACTCCGTTCTTCACGAACAGATATATTATGTAGTGTAGTTGTTTTCGGGGATAATGAATCATTATAATGTAATAAAGATATAGATAAAATATAATAAGAAATGCGTGATAAAAAAGGAAAAGGTGATAGTAAAGAATTAGCAATAATAGTAAAAATCCCCCCAGAAAAACATTCTTCACGAAACCCATGAATTAATAATTGCCACAAACTCTCTCTCTCTCCTACTTGTAACAACAACAACAACAACAACAATAATAATAATAATAATAATAATAATAATAATAATAATAATAATAATAATAATAATAATAATAATAATGATAATAATAATAATGTTGTTGTTTTTATTTTCGAACGTCTTTCTAAGCGTCAACATTTTAAAATTTTCACCATGATTCATTTCCTTGGGAAATGACTTGGTTAATGTTCATTAATAAATTTTTTTTTCAGAAAATATTTCCAAAGTAAATTTGTGCTTTCTGAAACCAATTAAATCTTTTTATAATTTCTAATGTACATTTCTTATACAGGATTTTTAAAAATATTTTTCCAATATCGTTCAACAAAAAGTTACCTATAAAAATCTCTTAAAAATAAATGCGTCCTTTTTTTTTCTTTTTTCTTTTTTAATTCTTTGCCTTTTTAACATTTACGTTTCGTTCTTCAATCGAATTTTTCCCTCTACGCCTCTCATCACCTTCCACATCTTCTCCTCCTCCTATCTCTCTCCTCTGCCCTTTAATCCCTCTTCCTCACCGCTCCCCCTTCCCTCTTATTTCTCGTGTGTTGACGAATGTTCTCGATTAATATTGGTCAGTTCTAGTTGTCTCCTAATCCCCCCACCCCCTTGGCCTCTCTCCCACCTTTCATCACACTGCCCCTCCCCCCCCCCCCCCCCCAACTGTGTCCGTCTCCAACAACACACCCCCTCTGCTTCTAATAATTTTAATCCTTTTGAAAACATAACTTTCTCTTTCTTGAAACTTTTTTTTTCTTGAATTCACATCGCTATATGGCAGGTTCTTTACGTTTTTGAAAGTGTCATTACACTAATTTATGAAGGAGCCTCAAGCTTTAAACAATGTAATTTCTCATTTATGGTACACTTAAAGAGACCTATAAGTTTAAAATCCTAAACATTCTACAGATAGTTTAAAGAGTTTTCCTTCGCAATAGCTCCAAACCCGCTTGCTATCTTCAGATCATTCAAATATAACCTATAAAAATGTCTATCATCATATATGCAACTTTTCAGTCTTCCTATTAAAATTACGTTTTTTTTTTTTTTTATACTGAAATGTATTTTGTTCAAAATATATCGTAAACAAAAGTTTGGTACCATTTCGTAGCAGAAAATACAAATTCTTTCTTTGGGATGTCTGTGCTGTATGAAAATTTAGTTTTCAAGATATCAGACTATCTTTTTAAATAAACGAACATGTCTTCTAACATATTCATAATTTGAGTTGAAATTAATAAAACTAAATACACACTAGAATACAAAAATTAAAAGAAAAACGTTCACTAACTAAATTCCTACTAATCTAAGCTTATAACTAAAAAATATATATAGTTCTAATTCAGTTTATCATTTCATTATATCCACCACTTTAAACTAATTTCTCTGATAGAATCTTAGCACTGCACTCACTGCTACCTAATTTCGGAGATAAAAATTAATCATTTTTTGGACATCCTTCGTAATCTCGTCCTTTGACTTTGTATTTTGCAGGAATATTGACTCTTAAGAGTTCTCAATATCTTCATAATAAGAGAAAATCCTACCATTAAAACGCTACAAATAAAAACTAAGGTTTTCAGAAATCCAAACACGAAGACAATCAACATTCCACGCATATACCTAACTCCCCCTCCCCCACCCAACGAACATTAATACGTCCACTATCTCATTTGCTTGAGAATCTTAGTTTTCTTCTCTTCAGTCTAAAGATGATTTGGAGTCCTACGCCTAGTTTCCTGCACTTCAAGCATTCTCTCCACAAATATTACGAATACCTAATCGTAATTCCATGACGCTTTATTTTACATAATCAAAGGGGCTTTATTCAATCTACTCTTTTTTTCATAACATCCATATAAGAAGAAAGTCTAATCTATATATAATTCTTCAGTCTCCTCTTTTAATTATTGTATAATAAAAAGAAAGTCTAACTTTGATAACCATTTTCAATCTTCGTTTTAAGTATCCTGACAATGAAGAGTAAGTCTAACCTTGATTGCCTTTTACAATCTTCGTTTTAAGTACACTGATAATGAAAAGAAAGTCTAACCTTGATAGCCTTCTCCAATCTCCATTTTTAGAGTCTGCCCATTCTTCAATCTCTTTTAATTATTGCCTAAGGAAAATAAAGTTTAACCTTGATAGCCTTCCCTAAATCGTATTTTTAAGAGTGCTCCTATGGAGAAAAAAGTCTAACCTTTCTATCATTCTTCAATCTCCTGTTTTAAGTATCAGCATAAGTAGAAAGTCTATCCTTGATTTCACTTGTTCAACGTTCCTTCCATGAAAAACCATAACTTTATAACACCTCAACCTAATATAACATCTCAATGGACAAAGCCTATGCCATTGAACATTCCATCAGAACGACACCCCCCCGTCCTGACCCCCAGTCCCCCCATCGCCAACTGACCCCCTTTCCCCTTGGTGGTGGTGGTGTGATCCATCGGTCCCTTCACCTGACCCAAAGCGAGGGGAAAAACAACCCCCTCGTACAGGTATATATTAGTGAATTTTTCTTCTCATGGGTAACTGTCAAAAGAAAGGCGGTCGGTCGTATCGTATTCGCTCTTCTCTCTCTCTCTCTCTCTCTCTCTCTCTCTCTCTCTCTCTCTCTCTTGATTCTTAACCCTACCTTCGATAGAACTCTAAATATTATGATGATTTCAGTTTGACTTCGGGGAATTTATATGAATTTATTGGACAATTTAAAACAAGTTTTTATAATTTATATAAGAAAGATCTATTTCAATGTTATACATATTTTTTCAAATTGTACATTACTTCTCTTGTAATTTATATATTTTTCTTGTTTCCTTTCCTCACCGGACTATATTTCCCTATTGGAGCCCTTGGGCTTATAGCATCCTGCTTTTTCAAGAAAGGTTGTAGCTTAACTTGTGATAATAATAATAATAATAATAATAATAATAATAATAATAATAATAATAATAATAATGAATATCTAATCTGATCACAAATAAACGTTAATTTAAGAAAATAAAGCTCATTCCTTATGTATCCACGTATGTTTTCAAACTCTCATTCCTGTGTCTTCTTAATTTACTCTACTGACTTACTATAATTTATTGCATAAACTTAATGTAATCTAGATTTATTGAATTTTATACATTTACAGGTATATACATATTTACATCTATGAAAATCGCAAGCGCTGGTCACAAATCATAATTTATTTATATACATGAATATATATATATATATATATATATACTGTGTATATATATATACATATGTATATATATATATATATATATATAAATAAATATTTATCACTAACACTTGTGATTTTTATCAATGTAAATACCAACCAAAATGGCATTTAATATCGAATTCTCTCTTTGGGAATATATATTCCCCAAAGTAGAATTCGATATTAAATGACATTGTAATATATATATATATATATATATATATAAATGTAAATATATATATATATATATATATATAGTATATATATATATATATATATATATAAATTTATATATATATACATATATATATATATATATATATATTTATATAAATTACAATGGCATTTAATATCGAATTTTACCTTGAATATTCCCAACGATATAATTAGATATTAAATGCCATTGTGGTTGATATTTACATTTGTGTGAGTGTATGTATATATATATATATATATATATATTTATATATATGTATATATATGTCCATATATATATATATATATATATATCTACCGTGAGTCAATTGAAAATGATAAACCGAGATAACCTTTCCTTGCGAAGACCTTTCCCTTCGTCTGATTTCCAAAACAAAAAGAAATCCTTTGGTCAATCAAATACTCAGCAGGGATTTCGTACAATCTCTGCCCTAGCTACTTCAAACGACACGTAACCTGCTCTATGATTATTGTTATCAGTGGTGTAGGCCTAAGGAGAGAGAGAGAGAGAGAGAGAGAGAGAGAGAGAGAGAGAGAGAGAGAAGGCGGCGTCGTTCGTTATGACATACTATAATAATTACACTCAACGATCTCGTTACGTACAAGACATCTTTCTTATCCATGCCTTTACGATAAGACCCAGGTATGATTCTGACCCCCCCCCCCCACTTACCTCTAGCCCTTCCTCACCTTTCCACGCCTCTCCTAAACCCTTTTCTTCTCTGTGACACGAGCCAGTTATCTATTCTCTCTCTCTCTCTCTCTCTCTCTCTCTCTCTCTCTCTCGACCCCCTAACAGCAACTCCTCTGCCCCTCCCCCTCCCCACACAAAACAGTTTTCCTCCCCTGGACAACACCGGACACCCTTCCATGACGCGGCTGGAAAGGTGATTATGCCGTGTCTACCTGACGAAGAAACTCTCTCTCCGTCTCTCACCTTCCTCCCCTCCTCTTCCTCCTCCCCGTTCTTCTTCCGAAACATAACCCTTAGAGTAAATCACCATGAGGGCTACATTTACATGCAACTGTTCTTCCGGATAGGATTGTGGAGGGCAAATTTTGAAGTTTTATTTGATGAGTTCGTGGCAGCCATGTTGATTGTTCCGACCTAAGACAGGAAGGGACCTCATGGTGCTTGTGAGAAAGCCCCGAGCCAATAGGGACTCCACTTACGCCTCCGAAAGAGCAAGGCATTACGGACCTTATTTGCCTAATGCACAAGGCTCGAAATCATTCCGGGAACTCGGGGCGTGGGATGCGCCTCCGAGACGCTTCGTAATAGGCAAACCCAGGTGGACTGGAAGATATTTTTTCACAAGACGGCCCGTGGCTTTGACAAATGAGATATAATATTTTGTTAGTAATAGTAGTGCCACGCAGACACACTAGCGCCGGACCCTCCCGACAGACAGCAATCCCATGCAGAGAGAGAGAGAGAGAGAGAGAGAGAGAGAGAGAGAGAGAGAGAATTAAAAAAGTTATCGAATGAAGTTATCCAAAGCGTTACAATGAAATTTTTCATAAAAATTAACAGGCACATGTTTAATGACAGAAAATGAAGATAGAGAAAATGCAAAACTAAAATGTGGGTCACCAAGGCTGAGAGAGAGAGAGAGAGAGAGAGAGAGAGAGAGAGAGAGAGAGTATTGTGACACTGAAATAAGTAATAACAAACTTCCTTAGTTTTGTTTACTATAGAGATTATAGTTACTGGGTGAATTTCAAAACTTGCACAGCCTAAGACAACTCAACCGAAACGCAATCTTCCATAGTGATAAATATTAATAAAAGCCATATTTGTTCTCCCTTTGTGTAGATACATTTCATAACCACAAAGAAAAATACCAAGATGGTCTTTGAAAGCATACACAATATGAGTTCTTTTCAAGACATGCTTATTTTGATACTGTAAGCTGACATTGCGTTTTTTTTTTTTTTTTTTTTTTTAATTTGATAAAATTCAGTGCGTTGGTTAGCATAGGTTCCAGTTACTGCAAAAGCTATCGATTACAAATCAAATACGAACCAAAATACTTGATGCTAAAATCATCTTAAAAAGTCTTTGCCTATGTCTAGAATGAATTACTGAATATGATTTTAAATCCTTTGAAAATCGTTTACAAGAATTCATTTCATTGACGAAAAGAATGGATGTTTGAGAAAAGGAATGAAAAAAAAATAGCGATAAATGTTATAAGAAGTTTCAATCTGTTGATAATTTCACATCTAATGTAGAAGCTACAAAAAAAAAAAAAAAAAAAAAAAAAATAAATAAATAAATATAATCGACCATAAACAAGCAATGTCATAACAAGTTCCACTCCTATTAAGAGGTATAACAAAAGAAAATCAGAACTCTATGTACCTGACGTTAAAATGTTACTTCTACCGAGTATATAAACATATATGAAGAAAAAATATGGCAATTTATTCTTTCCCCCTACGTTAAACCAGGAGATCTTCCCTAAAATGTCAAATATGATTTATAACATACAATAAAAGGAAGAACCAGCACTTCTGCTTTCCAGCATTAAAAACGTCCAGTTGGCGATCTTCAAAAGTATGGTTCCCTTCAACTTTCTTTCTCTCCCTTATTCCTCACCATCGTTTATGGCATTTCCCTAATCATAGGTAAATGACCCATAACTCTCCTTGAAGGCCCCCTTCCCCTAAATGGCAACCCCCCCTTGTTTCACCATGCCCGTGATCGACGACCTGAGGGAGGTGAAGTGACCTAGAGATGAGCTACCCCACTGGGAAAGCACGTCTTTACTCAAGGAGGAAGTACCCATGAAATTAGGCCCCTTAAGAACGAAGTTAAACAATGAAACAAGAAGAGAGAGAGAGAGAGAGAGAGAGAGAGAGAGAGAGAGAGAGAGAGAGAGAGCAGGTTTTTGGAAAAGAAAAGTAATTATACAGTATAATCCTATGTAATTATTTATAACGTATCGTCATGATATATACATGTGTGCAATATATATGTATATACTTATCATATATACATGTGTTCGTGTGTGTGTGTGTGAGTAAAATTTGGGAATCACATAAGTACACAAACATGCATTTTATACTTCATGCAAACATTAATGCTACAATAATTTCACATGACATACATAAGCCCTATATATGCTGTAGGATTCTCTGGCGTACAACAAAAAGCCCAAAATTCAAAATATATCATACATAAGCATCTCAGCAGGAGTTATCATATCTACCCATTATTCATGTTTAAAAGTACTGTATGTAGTTTATATGTTCATATACAAACACACACTAAGTTTCCTGATCACATAAAGATTTTGGCAGTTCTGTCTCCATCTCTTCATTCAGATCCTTGGGCACACTATTCTATCTTTTTCTCTTCTCTTGTTATTTTAAAGTTTTTATCCTCTTGTTATTTTCAATTTTTTATAGTTTATAAATGAAATATTTAACCTAAATGTTATTATTGTTTTTAAACTTCTAGCTTTTACTTATTTCCTTTCCTTACTAGGCTATTTTCCCTGTTGGAGCCCTAGGGCTTATAGCATCCTGCTTTTCCAACTAAGGTTGTAGCTCAGCAAATAATAATAATAACAATAATAATAATAATAATAATAATAATAATATTAACCTCTTCTGCAACCCTATATACACATCTCTCTAAACATTTATATCATAATAACTATTCATCTTTTCATTAAGGATTACTGTTTCCACAATTGCTGCATCCTAATATAAATCACACATTCTTCGGAGATAATTTCATTCAGATTACGACAGAACTCTAACGCTTAAGGGTTAACTTCGGCAACATATACAC
>NC_090743.1:112487772-112501487 GCF_036898095.1 Palaemon carinicauda | reverse complement strand
TAAAATGGGGTCATAGATGGAATGACATTATTGTCCTGTGAAAAAGAAAGGAGAAAAATGGAAATAAACTAAAAAATAAATGAAATAGAATAATCATGAGATGAAACTGCAAAAAACGAGCAATGAAAAAATTAAAAAGACTGAGTAATAATTCCTTATATGTACGTAAGTATATGTGTGTTAAGATATTCAAAAGATAATATTCTGATTAAGGATTATACCGAAATTAAGAAGGATACCTTTTTAAAAAGAAATAATTAAAGAGGAATTATGAAATATAAGGTTACTGAAGTATCAAGATTGTTTAACTCAAATTTGGATAAAAAATAAGTTTTAACTAATAACTCTAAATAAATTAATCTTTTAAAACTTTAGCCTTTTAAGAAAATTAAATGCGTTTAAACTAGAATACCATAAACAATAGTTACATATATGTACATACATAAATACATATAACAAATATGCATATATACATATGTATATATATACAGTATATATATATATATATATATATAGGTATATATAATATATATATATATATATATACGTGTATACATTTATAATATATACAGGTATATATATATATATATATATACATACATACATACATACATACATACATACATACATACATACATACACATAAATAAAATAAAGGCTTTAAACCTAGAAAATGAAGTTCTGGAAAAAAATACAAGCGTCCAAAACCTATGAGACCACAATGCACAAATGATATAAAAATACGTAAGAAGCAAATACAAAACTTCGAGAAAGAGAGACAACAGTTCTCCTAAAGCCAGCTGTCAGCCACCACCAATATGCACACTGAAAGCAATTACTCACCTTGGAACCCGGCTGTTAACATTGATTCGCGACACATGAAAAAGAAAAGAGAAACGGTCACATTACCAAAAAATATAATGGGGGTTGGGGGATAAGGGTGAAAAAATTTGGCAGCCTTAAACTAGGAACGGAAAAAATGAAATAAAAGCCAAAGTCATCGAGCCCTCTTTGGATGGGATCGAATCACAGCCATGGGATGGATTTTTTTTTTTTTTTTATTATTACTGAACAGCGAATCTATGGGAGGAATTATCAGTGTTTGATGTTGTATGGGGAAGGGGAGTGGCAAGTATTGT
Source organism: Palaemon carinicauda (assembly GCF_036898095.1). NCBI lineage: Eukaryota > Metazoa > Arthropoda > Malacostraca > Decapoda > Palaemonidae > Palaemon > Palaemon carinicauda. The sequence continues at coordinate 112,500,348 of NC_090743.1, read as the reverse complement.
CCATATATCTTATTTCCTACAATAAAAGAGCGTCTGATATTTACCCTACATCAATCTGAATTCATAATTTATTTGATATGAGCGATATGGTTATTAAAATGTTGTGCCACACATTTATTGTTGTCTTTTATTTACATATTTATCCAGGGACAAGTCTATTTTGCTATTCAGTATTCTACATCCTCAAAATCAATTTCAGTCTTCAGCCTGTAATCTCATGACTAAATGTTAATCAAAGTTCATTGAGAGAGAGAGAGAGAGGAGAGAGAGAGAGAGAGAGAGAGAGAGAGAGAGGACTACAGTTTTCATGTCAACATTAAAGAATAATTGTCTTCAAATACAAGGCTGAGTGATAATGGGATGTAAAGTTTTAAATGCTTTTCTGAAATGAATGCTCAGGGTGGCTTAATTAATAGTTTATTTCTTTCAATAAAGAATTTAAATGTATTCAATGTAGTTCAGTTATTATATTAAGTATATTCCATAAATGAAATAATGGTTATTGCTCTTCATCGAGAATCTTTAATATCAATTAAACAATATCATAACCCTCTCAGATTTGAATTTGTCAGTATCTATATATTACTCAGAGTTTCCTAAGTCACAGGAAAATCATTTTGAAAATATAGTTCTATTTTGAAGCAAATTAATTTTTCAAGAAGGATCACATTCAAATATTAATGCTAAAGAGCCACTACCCTGAGCACCATGAACTGAAACCCAATGGCTTTTATTAAAAATAAATATTTAGTAAAAAATCTTTGGCAGCCCCTATCATGCTGAAAATAGAAATCATTAAAGTTACCAAAACATTTACATATAAAGCGGCCTTAATACAATCATCTACTGGATATGAAAAACACAGGAATAATAACAATAATAATCATGAAAAATTGTGATGTAAGTGGAAAAAAAAAACACCAAGATGATACGGCTTACATAAGGCGTTGAAGAGTTTTATAAAGTAAAATTGAAATCGAACTGAATGCCAAAGAAATGTTTCGATTTAGCGGTGTAAGAAAAAAAACTGCAGACAATATTGCTTTTTTATGATAAAATAACATTCATTTCGAATGATGAAAAAACTACTTAAATACCAATGCACTGGAAAAAAAAATATATGCATATTTTCCAGGAAAAAAGTTTAAAACGTTCATCTATTTAATATTTGTAAATGCGAAGCCACACACAATAAAAAAAAAAAACATGAATAGAAAAAAAATAATAAAACTGGCGGTTGAAACAAACTTTCAATTAACTGGACACACACAAACATGCAGCAAAAATCACAAAAGTTTTTTTTATTAGACACACAAGTCAAAACATGGACGTACTGTAAAAACACGGAGATATGTGGGAGTGAAGATTTTTATTCAAATTTTTTTTTCTATGTAGAATGGTCAGGCTAGTGATGTAAAGGCTTACCTTCAGGGGTGGGAAGAGGGGGAGGGGGCTATGGCCACATCTACTGAGGTCATGTGAAACTGAACGAGACTTAGAGGTCAATAATTGGTCGAGTGACACAAATCGTAGATGAAGAATGTGAGAGTTTTGACGAATAAAACACAGAGTAACATACATGTACAGACAAGACTCACGGACACAAAAGAGTCCTCCTAAGACTTTTCCTTTCGTATTTGCGACTTCTAAAATGACTGTAATCTAAAAATAAAGTTGAAATATTGAAGGGATTCTATAATCTAACTCTACTCAATCCATATGAAATTACTGTTAAAACTTAAAATTTAATACAAAGGAATTATTATCAGAGATAAGGAGGCTACCTTCAACTTTGAAATAATAATGATAAAAACAAAATATTTCATATAACGAAAATACATTTGCATCTTCCTATCTTGTTTACGATGATCCAAATTATGGAAATACCATGTAACCATCTATATCAGGAATCCCTAAAGGGAATAACCCAATAATTCACAGAAAGTATTCTACCTTTCAGCAAATTACCATAACATATGATGCTTAGAGTATTACCTTTATTCGAATTAAAAAAAAAAAGAAAAAAAAACGGCTGCTAAAGTACAATATAAGCACTCAGATTTTAAACGCAATATATCCAATGTATATACATAGGATTTATATATATATATATATATATATATATATACTGTATATATATATATATATATATATATATTGCAAATAAGTGTTATCCCGTACTTCCATAGTATGCAGAAAAGGGTACAACAAACATATAAGACGAGTATAGAAATATGTTTATTTTGGTAAATTACCTAGAGAGCTTTATAGCTTTCGTCCATTATCTGTGGACTTGGTCACTAAAAAAAGGGTCCACAGATGATGGACGAAAACTATAAAGTTCATTGTGGAACCTTTTCAATAAATATATCTATATATCTATATATCTATATATATATATATATATATATATATATATAAGTAGATAGTTTATCTCCGGTTATCTAATCGCATTTTAGACTACTTAAAATTCATGAAATATAAATAAAAAATATCATAACTTTATAGGAAAATATCAAACTCAAACATCAAACGTTGCTCAAAGAAACTGAACCATTTAAACGCAATGAAAATGTCCGCAGCAGATATTATAACAAGCGCAACTATTACAACCCGAGAGAGAGAGAGAGAGAGAGAGAGAGAGAGAGAGAGAGAGAGAGAAAGTAAAAACATCTGAAGCATTTCTGGTATTCCCTGACAATTCAAATCAAGTCAATGGCATGTTTGAGTCTCCGCATTTTCCAGCCATGTTTGGGTTATTAAATGACCCTTTTTTTCGGCCAATTAAATACCAACTACTCTCCTGCCGAAATCATGTCATAACTGCCCTAGGAATTTCTGTGTAACTCCAATTCATTAGAATATCAACTCCTAACTACACCCCCTCCCTATTTCATAAGCTCCTACCCAGCGCTCCCTTCGTCGATTCCACGTTTTCCAATAGTAGGAATCTCTGACGTTTCATTCCTGATATTGAGCTTGTTAATTATGAAATAACCTTCATTTTTATACTTTATATACGAAAGATGTAATTTATTGTTGTTACTGTTCTTAAAATATTTTGATTGCTTATTACTTCCCTTGAAATTTATTTCATTGTCTCCTTAACTCACTGGGCTATTTTTTTTTTCCTTGTTGGAGCCCTGGGGCTTATAGAATCTTGCTTTTTCAAGTAGGGTTGTAGCTTAGCTTGTAATAATAATAATAATAATAATAATAATAATAATAATAATAATAATAATAATTTGTTTCGTAACAGTAGATCTTATGAAATTATTCCAAATTGTCCAATGTACAGTAATATGAATATGCAACTATTTCCTCAAAATAAAAGAATGAGGAAATAATGTTGTTTAACATGGTAAACACCGTATAGTATTGTAATAAGATTTATTTCAGATAACGCTGTGAGTTTTTTTAATTCTTTTTCCGTCCTAATACGACTGACGCAATCGGTGTTTTTTGGAAACCGCATTTCCCCCACTCGGACCGATATACATATACATCTATTCAACGCTGAAGCATTAAAAGTCACCTTTCCGCGAAAACTGCATTATCGGGTGAAAAGAAAAAAAACAAAAGCTATACTGTCCCAACAACGTGAAAAACTCCCTATATGTCCTGAAGAAATGCCCAGGCAAAAAAGCTACATACAACTAGGTAATTTTTCCTTCCTTGACTTCCTATTAACACTGCTTCGTAAAATGGAAAAAAAAACTATATTTTCCCCCTCTGGTACGATAAAAACTCCCTATATTTCTTGAACTAAATCTTGGCCAATTTTTTCCCACGAAATTTTTGCCGCACTGGTTTTTCCAATTCTTGCCAAGAGCCTTTGACCTGAGGTGTTGACCGTTCCTTCTTTTTTCTTATAGTAAAATAGGGCACAGTTGGCCCCTTCCGGTAGTGCTATTGCCCAGGGCAATTTGTTCGCCTAAACAGGAGTCTTGGGAATAAAGTGGTTAATCCGAATGCAAGAAGAAATAGGGATGGAACCTCGAGAAATATCTTAAGAGGGATACATTAAAAATACATGAGCAATAGTTAACTAGATGATTTATGAAAATAACTCATTGAAACGAAAATGAAAAAAAATGATGCTAAGATTATAAACGAAGTTAAAATTAATTAATAATTGAATCAGAAAATAAAGCCTTACTCAAATTCTATAGGAAAAATGCCCATAAGAATATGTGATCAAGAATTTAAAAAAACCAAGTTAGTAAAAATAAAGAAACAAAGGGTTGGGTGGAACGGTATGAAACCATTGGTCGGGACGCAGTCAATAACAACATTAAAATTCCATAACAAAAGTCAATCTACGCATCTATGGGAACGACGGAAAATCGGACAGATTGAAAAAAACGCCCTTTATGACAATCGGTCGTCAAAGACCGAAATTTAAGAACGCCCGGATATTTTGAGATATGAAGTTTGTTTCAATTTTTTTGGGAGAAAGGATTGTACAATATAAAGTGGCGTATTTGTAAGAGATCAACTGAAATGTACCATCACAAGAATGCAGAGAGAGAGAGAGAGAGAGAGAGAGAGAGAGAGAGAGAGAGAGAGAAGAGAGAGAGAGAGAGAGAGAGAGAGAGAGAGAGAGAGAGGGGCAGTAATCATGTACTCTATAAAATGTAGGTAAATAGAATGAAATTGGAAAGAATAATGAGTAAACGTATAAAAATAGAAATAATAAAAAACTAATTCAAACTCCGATAATATTGAGGGATTCTAAGCGTAAATAAAAATTTTCACAATCAAGACGCAACACCAAAATCAAGCGAACAAGAAAAACGTTTGTATAAAATATTGCTAAATCTTATACACGAAAAAGGTAAATACGAAGGGAAAAAAATTACTTGAGAAAATTGAAATTCGAAATTAGGTAAATTGAGTGAGATGCTCACAACTAAATATGAAGAAATGGATATATATGAGTACAAATATTGGTAATACAAAGGAAGTAACCGTGATTGATTGAGTGATTTAGAATTCTCTGGCATCCTGAGAAGTAACCATCAAACGACGGTATAAACTATATGAATAACATATGAAAAATGATCTAGTGATTCATAATAATAAAATACCCCTTATAAATGCACTATCAGGAAAGAGATGACGACAAAATAATATAAAAAATAAATAGATAATAATGTGAAGACAAAAACTCGAAGACCAAACAAAGAAAAATTAAATGAAGCCAACGATACCGCCACAGAAGAAGAAGAATGAGAAGAAGAACAGAAGGGAGGGGGGTGGTGGAGGGGGTAGAGAAAGGTGTCAACAAGAGACTTGACCTGAATGTAATTAGGTCTCCTTTGGGGATCCTGTTTTTCTTATTGAAAAATCTTATGATACGGCTGTTTACTGGACACACCTGTCAGGATAAGACGGTGCATTTTTTGTCATGTTATAGGTAACAAGAACTTTATTGTTTATTTATTACTATAACCTTTTTTTAAGAATGAAAACGTAAGTCATATGAAATCTTCAATTTTCTTTAAAATTGTAGCGACTACTTGCTTCAGAAAGTTAACTTGAATCATGCAAGGAAGGCTGAATTTGAAATTAAATCTTTTATGCTTAACTTTGAAGAATTTACTATTATAATTATTCTTTAACGAATTTCAAGATAAAGATTATCAATCTTTTACAATTTTGTAGACTTTACAACCCGGAAGAACATTGATTGTGGTAGTACAGGTGATTTCATTTAGTTAAATCACAAATTCTATCTATATAAAGTATCAATTTTCGACTTCAAAATGTTTCATGATGGTTATATGACTCGCTTAAATAAAACCAAAATGAAATGAAGTAATTTATAGTAATTCTTAAACATAAGGAAAATTCACAATTTTATTTCATCGGAATCTACCGTATCTGAAAAAGTAACATGTATGGCGAGTTACTTTAGCCGTCAGTTAGAACTTCATTAACGATAAAGGTGTTTGTCAGTTACAATGAATTCTACTTATGATATAAAATCATTCCGATCGGAAGGTTTATCTACTGTGTAAGTCTTTATTATCTTGCTTTTCCTTCATTGGCGTCTATTTATTCAGGATTAGAGTTTTCAGTGACTATAAATGTCCGCCTGCAAAAATGAGTCTCAACTGACCCTACTTTGGCTGCCACTAACATCTATTTCTCCCAATACCCAGAGGAGCATGAATCCAAGCTCAAATAAACTGCAGCGAACATAATAATCTACGAAATTAATAATGACATTTCTATAAATCATCTTCACATTTGTTGCTTCGAACTTGATCCTTTTACAGCGCCACTGATGATTCTGAATGTAATAATACACTTATCTATGATTTTAATTTTAGATTCTACCAATCATGCGTGGTCGGGCATGTTCAATTGCTTGCTGTTTACTGAATCAAATGACATATTACTAATGTGTGGATAAATAATAAAAACAGTCCGGACGAAGACTTTATTTGTAATTTTGAGAGAGAGAGAGAGAGAGAGAGAGAGAGAGAGAGAGAGAGAGAGAGAGAGAGAGAGAGAGAGAATGTATAATCATGCCTATCAAACGGTTGCGTATGAATACGTCGTGTTCTCGCGCGCGCTCACCGGACAAAGGCTGGTCTCGATATCCCAAACCCGTAGACACTCTGAAGTCGGTACTTTCCGAAATCTCTTTGTATCGAGTCGACCAATTGTCCGACCGACTTGCCAACCTCGCGATCTTGCTTCCAGGAATCGCTTAAATTCACAGAGATAATTGTTTGACTTGCAATTACCATATTCCTTTGTTCCTGCCGCCGACATTGCAGAAAGAGTGTCTCCGTTATGGGCGTAAAATAGCAGCGAATAATAATCGAAATTCATGTTACCGTGGGGAAGGCAGAATGAATAGCAACGAGTTCATTATACCGCTTCGTATCTGCACATTCATTATACACTTTCGTATTCACGTTTCGCGAGGTTGAGAAGAATTGTAACTGAAATAAGGTGTGTCTTTACCGTAGAGTTGCAAGGAGAAAAATACTGATTCTTTCTCGAGGAATTTTTTTTCTATAGTGATATATGCAAATCTTCATTTAAAGCAGAATAAGGTGATATAATTTATCGTCTTGTTTTAGTGACCAGAACTTTTAGATAACCTAAGTTTCTGAAATAATGTAAGTTTATCTCCTTTACTTTACAATAACGAGGGGCAAATTTTAACAATGTACTATCTCCAGGTTACAAGAACTCTAGGCGTTGTCAGAAAAAGAAAGGGTTTGTACATATTTCAAAATTTCAGAGGTGCATTCAAAGTTTAATTCAAAGCAAAGAAAGTATTTCTACTGTGAAAAAATTGTATGTACATGAAAGCACCACAGGTCCATATTTTCGAAGAAACATAGTTTTGAGATTATTCCTCTCACGACTAAAGTTCAGTACATCCCGCTAGATAATAGCACCCGGAAATAAGAAAAATTGTATATAATAAAATGTCCTCTAAAACAAACCTCCCTTAAAATGCTACGCTGTCCCTTATCTCTCTTTTTCTCTCTCTCCTCTAAGTTGGGTGATATTGTATCATAAATTCTCTTGCGGGAAAAAATATATAAATTCCGTCTCATGAATATATCCATCGACAAGAATAAGTAATGTCCTAACTTCAAGGACCCTTCAGCAGATGTGGATCCCGAATCTTGCCGTATTAACTTATAAAGTGCACGGCAAAGAAAGAGGAAAAGATATTTATCTGAAAAAACTCAGATCAGCGAAATGCAAGCTGTGATATTTGGCGGTGACAGTTGTTGAGCGAGAAAGAAGGTGATGTCGGCAACGGAACTGAAGTTTATGTGTGTTTGTGTGTATGGGTGTGTGTGTATGTGTACGTCTGTTTGTGTATATATGTGTGTGTGTGCGTTTGAAGAAGGGCAGGTAAGTGCTGAAGGACCGATCTCTTGGAGGTCCACATGGGCTGTGACTGCCCCAGGGGTCCATGACCCGACATTCCCACACAATTTATAGCCATAATTACTGAATAAAAATGGTGGCCGTTTTTGAACGGGTTTCCCGCGTAAATCAAAGCTCCCGTCGTTACTTTTGGCGCGTTTAATCGGCGGGTCGCAGCGGGGTGGCGGGAACGCGGGCTAGGTGCGCCACCTCACAACCAAGACCAATCACTGGCCTTGGCCCGCCGACAAAGTGACGTCACCAAAGACTAGCCAATACTGGGCGGGCTTTGGCAGGACCCTGAGCCGACCCGTGGAGCTGATTGGCGGCCGGAATAAGCAGGGGGTTGGGGGGAACCCGAGGGCAGCCCAAAACCCCCAATACGATCTTCTGACACCCACCTCCACGCCACTCACACGCCAGTAACCAGCTGGCTCTCACGTTGCGAACTACCTGCTGTAATAAGCAAAGTGTAGACCCGCAAACTGAGCCTTCTTCAAATAACAAAAATTGACAAAAATGGAAATAAAACAAGTAATCCTTTTCATGAGGCTCTTTGAAATTTCCATTTCTGAAATGATGAAAATACAAAGGCTCAAAACTAAGTTCCAACTGAAATGCATGAAGGTAACTTTTACGACTGAGGTTGACAACTTGGTTAAATCGGTTTAATCATTGAGTATCTAGGTCACCTCCATCAAGGAATTTGTGCCTAGCAAGAGAGTAGGGTTTCCAGGCCAAAGGCCGGAAAATTAATTTTCCAATTAAACATTTCCATCCATCTTAAAGATATCAGATAGATAATTTGCTTGGTTTGCTAAATATACAAACCTCTAATTCCTTTTAATACAGTCAAATAAGATTAAACTCTACCATATAACCTTTATATGATGATACTCGCAAATAAAGTAGCTGTATTTCTTAGTCATGGAAACTGATTCAAACAATTAAAAATACGATTTTAAATTCTTTAATGGTAGAGTTAAGAATGACTTAAATATGGAGATGAAACAATAAGGGCATCACTATGAACCTTAGCTGCATGTTCTTAAGTCTTCGAAGTGCACTCATGCTATTAGAAACAAGATCTTTAGATGGCTTATGTTAGGATTTGAGACGGTAAATGCGACACGTACACACGCAAATTCCGAGATTAATGGATATCTTACACTACACACAGACTCTGAGATTAATGAAAATCTTACATACAAATTCTGATGTTAATGCAAATCTTACACACAAACTCTGAGGTTAATGCAAATCTTAGACACAAATTCTGAGGTTAATACGAATCTTACACACACAAACGCTGAAGTTAATGCGAATCTTACACACACAAATTCTGAGGCTAATGCAAATCTTACACAAAAATTATGAAGTTAATGCAAATCATACACATGCAAATTCTGAGGTTAATGCAAATCTTACAAACAAATTCTGAGGTTAATACGAATCTTACACGCGGAAACTCTGAGGTTGATGCAAATCTTACATAAAAATTCTGAGGTTAATGTGGATCTTACAAACTCTGATGTTAATATGAATCACACATACACGCAAATTCTGAGGTTCATACGAATCATACACAAAAATTCTGAGGTTAATGCGAATCTTACACAAAATTTCTGAGGTTAATGCAAATCTAACTCAAATTCTGAGGTTAATGCCAATCTTACACACAAATTCTGAGGTAAAAGCGAATTTTACAAGAGCAAATTCTGAGGTTGATGCTAATCTCACGAACGCAAATTCTGAGGGGTCTAAACCGTGTGAAAATAGCCGCACTCGTATATCTACAAAAATAAAGGCGACAAAAGGAAAGTTATTTCGATCTCTATGAAATGTGCCGTGCAGTAACACTGCCAGCAATATATAACAAGCGGCTGATACAAAAACTGTCACTGAACCCAAAAAACTGTCTCTCGTAAAACGAGATTTCATATGGCTGCAATTTAAGGTGGAATCGGGAGAGCTAAAAGTGGCAGTTGTGGTTAAAATTCCCGTTATATTAGATAATGGTTGCATAAAAGTTTAAAAAAAAATATCTATAAAAACTCACCATTCAGAAAAGGATTTTAAGGTAATTTTGCCGATAAAATCACTTTATGGGAGTATTTAGATAAAGTCAATTTACGCAAAGGTACTATTGATAAAATCTAGCCAAAGGTACAAAAAGGAGATACAGTGAAGAAATAGGAAACTGTTTTCTTGTAAAGATTGGGTTCCAAGACTGTACCGACTGTGTAAGACTGATTACCTTGCTTTTATTATTACTAGCTTGGCTAGTAATGATAATAATAATAATAATAATAATAATAATAATAATAATAATAATAATCAAATGACTATATTTTTCTGCTTAAAGAAAGTTGGACAAAATAATTTTCGTATGGTATACTCGAATCTAGAATACGAATATTAAACATCAAAATAATTATCGAATACACTAACATGTTCTCTATGTGATATATAGGAATATATACATACATATGGAATATATATGCATATTTAACGTGTATATATATATATATATATATATATATATATATATATATATATATATATATATATATATATATATATATATATATATAATGCACTACGAGTAATTTGAGCAGTTTTTCCATTTTAGTTCTAGCATTTTTCAAAACTCCCACCCAACTCGCAAAACATCAAAGCTGTGATATCAGCTGAAATCTACTAGGCTATGACGTTACACTTGCATAAGTATAATGATATTCATAAAGAAAGTCATTAAATTTATCTTATTAATCAATCGCGACTGACTAAGTATCCCAGGGTTAGTAGAAGCGTTTAGACTAACACTTACCAAATTAGTTGAATGGCAAAAAAAAAAAAAAAAAAAAAAAAAAAGGGAAAAAAAATTATTATACACTGTTCCAGGTAAATGAGTTGATTGAGATTGACCTAGTTTTTCATGGACAGTTGGTAATTTTAGGGGAATATCTTATTTTTCCGATCTTAGATCTTCATTGAACAAAATAACGCTAATCAATAACATATCACAAAAATTCATTATTTCATAAAACCATAATAAATCTAACCACGTTTTGCAAATACAAAGTCTATAACTTTAATTTGAAAAACTAAAATTCCAATGTCCTATGTCATGAAGGCCAACTGGTATAATTAATCAAGTATTGAAATTTTCTCTTCATTAATTTCCCTAATTAGACAATAAACATTTTTTATGAATATCCACATTATCATCACTATGCCAAAAATTAATTAAAACCTCAAAACAAATTTTCTTTTTTCATTCCTAACAATGAAACAAATTCTGCATTTCAAAGGCAAAAACAACAGCACCTCAAAACAAATAAACAAATGAAAGAGAGAGTGTGTGTGTGTTTTGTTGCAAGAGCAACAAGTAAATAATAGCCAATTGATTTTATAATTCCCAGCTAATGATGCTTCGCCTCTCATGCAATGACCGGTATCATCTGGTTAATTGTCCTCCGAGACTCGCGTATTAACACCTTTTAATCCTCTAATGCTTTCTTCAGAGAAAGAACTAACAAACAAATGAATTAATAATCCCTGGAGAATTATCGTCTCCATCTTGGGTAGGTCGAAACACAGGGGGGTGGGGGGGGGGTCACGGGCATAAGGTTCAAATTACGAAGGCTTATCATTCTTGTGTACACGTCTTATCAATTTGCTCCAGTTAATGCGATTATTATTATCATTATTATTATTCTTATTGCTTTTATTATAATCATTTCGATTATCAGTATTGCTTATATTATTATCATCAATTTTGGTTAACGCTCCATGAAAATGTCTTCTTTTTTTAACAAAATCCCTTACATTCTAAACTTAGAAAAACAACAAAATTGATCAATAAATCACACCTTATCAACTTTTGGAAAGTATAAACACAAATCTAAAAAAAATATCAGAAAACCAAAGTGTATCATCTGTTAATCGAATATAATCTCGTGTGTGTAAATATATATATATATATATATATATATATATATATATATATATATATATATATATATATATATATATATATATATGAACATATATATATATATATATATATATATATATATATATATATATATGTACATATATATATATATATATATATATATATATATATATATATATATATATATATATATATATATATATCATCAACTATCCTTTCAAACAATATGATTCTAACCCTAAAATTACATTATCGTCCGTTATTCCTCATCAGGATATTCCTTAACCAAATAATAAGTCATATTCGTCGTTGACGCCAGACAGGATTATGAAATAATACTAGATTAAAATATAAACCACAGTAAAAAAAAATACTTAAAAATATCCCTTCTGTGAGACTAAATCAAAACCAGAATATTACGAATTGACAAATAGCTGAATAATAAAAAAAATGCTTGACCAATAAAGACCTAAAAAACAATGGAATAATGGAAATTTAGAAAATGCCGTGAGAGTATAGATTTAATAAATACTCCAAAAGCAAGACCGAAGAAGTAATACTTGAAAACCACGGGAATAGTGAAGACCTGAAAATTCCAAAAAACAGGAATATATGATAAAGGCATAGAGTGGCAAGACTTGCAAGCGATAATGGTCAGAAAACGACATAGCAAGACTTTAAAAATGAAAGAAAAAATCGGAAAACAG
>NC_090743.1:112440272-112482772 GCF_036898095.1 Palaemon carinicauda | reverse complement strand
TATTCTATCTTAAGATCGTTGTAACAATTGACAGATATGTTGTTACATCGTATATTAGATTTCAATACGTATTAATATCGTATAAGTCTATCAAATAATCTAATAATAGCTCCCTAAAAATAACAAGGAATTTGTTTCAAAAGCATTTTCGATAATCTATAAAACACAATACCTAAACATACATTTATTACATTGCAAATCTGTGGGTATATTTGTCAACTAATAAATCATATTTATTCATAGCAATCGCACATCTATTGGATGTAGGCCGGCAAGTGTCGCTTGCTATCGGTAATTTCCGGTAAATTCTCATTACCGGATAATTTAATCGGTACATAAAAATATTTCTATTGACATTAATAAAGGTGAGAAAACCGGCATTGAATGTGATGGAAATATAAGCATTTTAAGAATCAAAACATTCAACATGACCTAAATTCAAATCAGTTGAGATTAGATAGCAACCCAAAATGAAAATTTTGCCGCCGCTGATGTTACCAATTGCATACCTATCATTCCCCGTTCTTTTGTCGAGATAAATGATAAGCGACATATTTCTCATTTAATAGATCTTAATTATTCAACACTTATAAAAACGGGTTATTTTCCATTCCTCGGATTTTCTGTGGAATTCCGGCGGCCGCGATAATCAGAGAAGTAAAGATGACGATCACTCTGAAGTAGCGCCCTACCGACTTAAGTTGTGTGTACGAACCTGCAATTGGAATTCGATAAATACACACACGTGCGCGCACACACACATACACGATAGGCAAACAGAAGACGCTGCTGCTGCTACTGCTGCTGTTGCTGCTTCTCCTTATAGTATGGGCGAGTTCTTCCATTTCCAGATCTCTCTGGAAATGTAGAACGGTATATAACATAGTTCATAACAGGGACACACGCATATGCGGTCACTGCTGACACCGTTACAAAGGTAACGCGGTCAGAGGTTTGACGACCCAAGGAAACTTGATGCGCATATCGTTAAACGCGGATCTATTTACGAAAGGAATTCCATAAACAAACTAAGATTGAAGACAACTCCTTCAAATGTTTCCATCTTCCAAATGCAATTCTTGTCCATCACTTTAGCGGAATCATTACTGCTTTATTACCAAGCGCAGTCATGACTTTCACAAACTCACTAAAGCCGCGAATGTTGAACGAAAGGGAAGAAAAGGGAGGCAAACACCGCAAATTCGAAAGGGTTTAAAGAGAACTCTCCAGCTTCAGCATCCCAAGAGGAATCCGAGGAGATGAGGCGAGAGAGCGTCGAGGTAGTGAGAGAGAGAGATACACCGTGTCGTCCGCTTGGCGGTATTGAAGTCCGCCTCACCTCCGCCATCTTTTTTCGACCGATGCCGCAAAGCTGCCAACGAAGAGGAGGGGGATGAAATCTTCGCTAAACGACTTTATTTTGGCATCAGATTCGAGGAGGACCTTTTGGATTTGTATGTTTGCGCCGTTCGTCAACACTGTCAGTTGGTCCTGTAGCCGATTTCCTCTGGTCCGGAGGTATGTGGCTCCAAAACCTAAGGTCTTCTTCGGCGCTGGGGTCAATGACGATGGTTCCTCAAGCAGGTCACGGGACATTTAAACAGGGAGAGTGAGTTGTTCTAAAAACCTAAAATTCCATGAAATCTTACTGTTTCAAACTGAAAAGATCCACGGTCTCCTTCCGCGCTGGGGTCAATGACGAAGGTTCATCAGAGCCAAGCGCGACGCGGGAGAAGAAGAAGATGATGATGATGCAGGTGTTATCGCAAATCCTATGGCGAGGACGAGCTGGTTCCCGACTGAGAAATAAATAAAGACCACAATGGCTTCCCCGTCTATCAAAGCAACGCCTCACTAGACATCAATAGACGAGTCTATGGCACAACAAACAATAGAACTTCAATAAGCGAGTCCATTATAGATTCGTTCTATTGACACGAATCAGAAACATAGTTTGTTAAAGTCAGCGCGTTTAGCGGCTAAGAAGCGTAATCCCGCTTCAATATGGCGGAAATCACAGATTATGACTGTAAGAATTTTAAATGCAACCTGCGCAAAAACGCTGCAATGCCTAATGTCGCTATATTACTTATCTAAGTATTGAACTGAAGCTGAAGAGGATTCTGACATTTGACATCGATATCCGATAGGAGGCCGCGTTGAAACATTAAGTACTCTGTGTCAACGCCTAAAGTTTCCCGAGATCAAAATATCTTATGAACAACTTTATCAATTAAAATTTGCCTTTTCAATTACGCAACTTTGTTCTTTCATTACTCTTCTAATAATGCATTACCGGCATAGCAATAGTCTCAAGATGTTGAATGCACATTGGTTTTCTTACATCCCCGCCGATGATCGCTGATTAGCGGTAGTAGCGGTGAAGGGCGGTAAAAAATATAATACCGAAAATGTTGTCTTTACTGCACAATGAAAAAAAGGAGATTACCGCTTAAGGACGGTATTAAGTCATATAACATATAATTGACAAAAGACTACATTCTGCCATCTAAACGTCAGTGTTTATTAAAGCTGTAAACAGTCTAAGATAACCAGCTAATCAAACGTCCAAAATAAGAATGACAAGAACTTTAGTAAATATTAAAGGCTGGAGACCTTCCGTTTAGCTCCCTCAGGTCGCTAAGTATCCTCACCCGCTAAAAATCCATCTCCCAAAAGCAAAGATTCACAACTAAATGGCAGTACATGACAAAAGCCTTGGAATATTCAACTACAGTATTACTAATAACTGACTAATTTCTGCAACGTCGTTACCAACAAGTCAAGACTCCGCCCGTCGCAGGGGTGTCACCGGCCTTCAACGGCGCGGTACCGGCGGGACGTCTATCATTTGCACCTACAGAATTTCATAGACATTCTGAAGGGATGGGATTGACGCCCTTCGAGAATTCAGCGATTCGTCTGTAATTCTCCTGTCGGAGACCTTTCTTCGAGGCGACGCTGATGTTAAATTCGGTGTTTGAGAAGCTCTTTGGAACTGAAAGTTGATTTGTTTTAATTTCGATGTATATTTGGCGAATCAGAATACCTGGGAATACTGTTAAACATTTATACACTATACAATGAGAACGGTGAGAATTGAAACCAACTTGTTAGTAACAACGATTTGAATTACGCAATGCATCAACGCCAATGGAAAATATCAATATCACAAATATATAAACCTCCGATAAACGAGTAATTCGCTTTTTATAAACGAATAATGATACACAATAATGCTTTACATAATAAGGTTCTTCATAAAATCTAAATCTTCGATGAACTTAGTAGTATATTCTTTAAAACAGAACCTTTTAATTTCACAGCAAAACAAACATATCTACAACCTACATCCCTTCCTCTTTAAAATAAAGGAACGGCAACTTATCCTAACTTTTCTAATAGATATTCTTTTTTTCCCCACCGCGGGCCCAGTCCAGCTACTTACAACACCCCAACCGCTGGTTATTGATTTCAAAGAGATATTTATTATCGGGACACTTAATCCAATCAATATATCACTATTTCTCCTTATATTCTCCGATGCGACCCTTGGCCTCCTCCCGATTTGAGATGGATCTCCGTGAGGTTAAGTTTTGATCGTCTTTGTGACGTTATACAAGTGGAAAAATAATGGTTGAGCTTTCATTACATTTTAACATTAGGGGAACGATGCCTTTATCAAGGTATGGATGTAAACGTGTGCTTTTGCGTAATACACACACACACACACACACATATATATATATATATATATATATATATATATATATATATATATATATATATATATATAATATAATATATATATATATGCAATTGCGTAGAAGTAATATAGATCATATATAAATATATATTTATATATATATATATATATATATATATATATATATATATATATATATATATATATATATATATATATATATATATATATATATATATATATATATTAATTGTAAAAGTAATATAGATCATATATAGATATATATTTATATATGCATATATATATTTATATATATATATATATATATATATATATATATATATATATATATATATATATATATATGTGAGTGTGTGTGTATACACAAACGCCCAAGTAAACATTCGTGTACTCGTACAAGTGTACTATTAGCGTAACTACGTGCACCGACGCGAACACACATGCCAAGCACCCCCTGAAAAGGCCTTTACAATGAAACCGAAACGATCGCCCAAATAGCAGTACGAACGGCCCGCAATGCCCTTATAAATCGCCAGCCGAGGGCTCCTTAACGAGGCAAGAAGTACCCGCCGACGGCCAACTAGAACCCCGTACGTCAGCGGGAAGAGGCCTTCGGAGGTCTGCAAAATACCGCAAAACCATACCGAGCGACGTCTTCGAGAGAGGAATTGCAATGACTGCGTCCTTCATAACTTCGATAAAAATACCAATGAAATCCAGACGATTTAGCTGTCGAGTTAGGTGGAGGATTCGCCGATCAATTTGGCCGTTTTCGGCAGGAAGCGGGCGCGCTTGCTTCTTCGGTTTCAAGATGGCATTGCTTTATCGGACGGATTAGAATTATGCCTTTTTATGCTTACGCAAAAACTTAAGTAATTGTATTTGGGTACAACTTTCGTTACTATTGTTATTCAATGGAGTTTTGTGAATGGTTAGGTAAGCTTCAGTAGGTTTTTTGACGGTATTTTTATAACGACGCAGGAATTCTTTAAATTTCAGGGCTTTTAAAGGTGAAGCTAAAATATCTCACTTATAGTCAGGAAAAGATAGATTATGTATGTGTGAAAATATGTATGCATATATATATATATATATATATATATATATATATATATATATATATATATATATATATATATATATATATATATATATATATATATATAATATACATATATCATACTACAATTAGAACCACAGTACATCCCAAAAGGACCCAGATTCAAATTAGTACAAACTATATTGGCAACAAAAATTCTAAAAATATATCATGACAATATTTCCATTACAAAAACTTCTTAAATCACTCGCCCATAAAACACAGGAGATAATTAATAATAAAAAAAAAAACCCGATATTAAGAAAGAATTGAAAAAAAAAAATATGGTCCAGTGCATAAGAGGGCCCAATCTTTCATTAAAAGAGGGCTGAGCGTTGCATGTTCAAGCATTAAGTCGGTCGTCGATCTAAACACGCTATTTGAAACACTTTTCTTCTTTCATTTATCTTTCTCTCTCTTTTTAATCTCTTCTTTCATTTATCTTTCTCTCTTTTTTTTAATCTCTCGTTTATGCAGGCTATCATCGGCTTCCGTCTAATTCTCCAGTAATTATCATTGACTTGGCTTCATTGTTTTCTTTATTCTTGCTTTTTAATTAATAATTATCGTCTTCTCTTGTTCGTTTTTTATAGCTTATATTCCTACAATTATTCGTTTTGATAATTTCTTACGCTCTATTTTACATTGTTATCATCTTCCATACGTCTTCATATCTTGAGCAAATACAATGTACTCGCTGGCATTAATGACATCTGAGTCACTAATTATCACGTTCTTCCTCATACCCCCATTCTCTTTATATTTATTTTTCATATGAAGGCGTTTCTTCAAAATAACGGTAATGAAATACTAAAGCAATTAATATTCTCAAGTTTATTATTAAACTGATGATATTTACTGTCACAACACTTTCCTATAACTTTCAAATCTCTAGTTACTATAATAAAATCGATAATTTCATTTGTTAGATTTTTCTATTATCTCACAAAATCTAATTTCTAATAAGCATTTTTTTTTAAAGCCTGATTAATAATATGTCCAAAAATATATATCTGTAATTCAACTTCGAACTTGAACCACTAAGAGTAAATGGTGGGTTATTATCTCTTAATCATAGATAAGTACCAGAAGTGTGTGATGGATTAAACAGCTGTTATCTTTGATCTTTCTCCTGCTGAATAAAAGTAGTATTGAAGATAAGAAAGTCTGATGTAATACATCGGCGGTCATAAGCTAAAATAAAATGACTCGGCTCAGTCTTGGGAACTAGTAAGTCACAAAACTCAGTCCATGACAATTTCCTTCTGAGAAAGGCTGAATTTGACCAGGGAGTTTATGACCTTTAGGATTATAAGTGTTTGATTATATTAAGACTTTTCATAACTAATAAAAACCTACACGACTGTTACATTTCGTATACTCAGCCGATAACCATTTCTATAAATTCTCTACTAAAGTGTCATTATAGCAATGACTAACCAAAAAAATTAATAGAGAAAATTATGAACATAATAAAATCTCAGCAGCAGATATCGCGTGCCGTCTGGGCCCTCCTGCGTGATTGGTGACTGATGTGCCTTGGCCGCTTGAGTCAGCTACCCTGATTGGTTAATTACCCAACACTCATGTAAGAAGTACTAAGAATGGCCCAAGGGGGAGGGGGGTCCAATTTGATCTTGTTTAAAACTAAATCTCCGGTTATGAGATTAACTTCTCGTTTCTCCGAAGATGAGATTAATAGCGAGGTGCTTCTTAAAGACCTTTTGGAAGTTGCAGATTTTTTTTTTTTAATTATATTTTTTTCAAAGAAATTAATATTTTAAATGTCATAAACCAAAGTACTTAAAGGATAATAACTTGGGTTTTTAAATATTTAACAAATTTCCCTTCCGGTTTTACGTCATTGACTCGCAACCCTTCATTGTTTTTAAATGGGAAAATATTCGCAATATTTCATCAAGTATTTCAATGAGACTGCAGAGGACTTATATATTTTTCACTTTTCAATTGAACAACAAATGACCATAATACTGTGTCAGAGAAAGTTTTCTTATTTAAGTAATTTACTAATGACTGTACATGGTATAAGGTGGTAATGCTAAAAATCATCTAATACTATATACGATTTCTTTAAAGACTCATTTGCACATAATTTAACAAATAACAGCTGTCATAAAGAAAAATATAAAAACCTTAAAATCACCGAATTTGAAGTAATTTTAACCCCCCCCCCTAAAAAAAACCCATTAGTGAACATATTCACACAAGAATATACACACTACACTGTTACGCCAAGTAAAAAGAAGTATTGCAAAAACAAGATAAAAAAGTACTGCGAAAGTTAGGTTTAATTCTTATCATTAGGGTCGCGTGTTTAATGATAACTGGACCTCAGTGCAATATTCCTATGGCACAAAATCTAAGAAAAAAAAAATAAAATAACAATAAAGGAATATTACTTCATTCCAATAGAGAGTAAATTGCACATGTAATATTTTCTGTTATTTTATACGCTGACGAGGTAAGAATTTTTGGCGATAAGTGTTGGTTTGTTAGTTAATCAATTCGGATCTTGGAAATATTTTGTCGGTAATATGTATTCATTACATATATATAGCCTATTACGTATAGGCTGGTTTTATATATATGTATATATGTACATATATATATATAAATATATATATATATATATATATATATATATATATATATATATATATATATATATATGTGTGTGTGTGTGTGTATATATACATACACATACAATAAAACACACACACAGATATATATATATATATATATATATTATATATATATATATATATATATATATATATATATATATATATATATATATATATATATATATATATACTACACACAGAGTACTTATGTGCACATGTGTCTCTGTGTATATATGAATACATACATACATACATCAATAAAAGCCCAGCTATAACCAAATAAAGAACACGTAACAAAGCGATTAGACCAAAACAAAAGATTTCCCGTAAGGACCTTATCTTGCTTATCAATTTGGTCTCTTCGTTCCCTGTCTCTACCTCTTTCTTATCCTATCTTTCTGAACCTCAATTGTCTCGCAAGAGGATAAAAGGGTTAATTTGAAGACGGAGTGCAAGAAGCCATGCCACTGCATATACCCAGTCTAATTAGCTTGCCACTCTGAGAGAGAGAGAGAGAGAGAGAGAGAGAGAGAGAGAGAGAGAGAGAGAGAGAGATGGTATATTCTCCGTATGACTTTAATGCATTATAAGTAACACTGTAATGATATATAGAGGTTTCCACCGAATGTTATCATTAAGAATTAGAAAAGAAACTTAGAAACTATGAGAAATCGAACAACAGTTCTGATTCAGAATGAGATATTCGGAATAACTTGAAACGTATATAATATAACAAACGTTCAGTTACAGTTTAAAATATCATTCAATAAATTTCTTTCATGAACGTTTTCCTGCTATATATAATCGAAAATATGATTTTATCTAAATACATCATTACATTATAATATATATATATATATATATATATATATATATATATATATAAAAGTATATATATATACACACATATATATACAGCGTATATATATATATATATATATATATATATATATATATATATATATATATATGTATATATATATATCTATATATATACACATATATATACAGTGTATATATATATATATATACATATATATACAGTGTATATATATATATATATATATATATATATATATATATTATATATAACTATGCATATAAAAATAGATAAATAAATAAATGCAAAGATATGTAAATAAGTAAGTATACATATCAAACATTTTAGGATGTAGATGCCACTATTAGCCTATATCCTAGATATCCTCTATCATATCCTTAATATGCAAGGCTAACACATCATGAAGTTACATATAATATCAAAAACTAAAAGACCTTTAATAAAAAACACAAAATACCAAAATCAAGGCTAAAACATCTAAAATATTAAAGGAAAAGACAGGATCTGTCCTGAGGTTTGAGAGCCGTGCCAAGCGCGCGCCATTTTGTTCTGGCTGAATCTTCCGAGTGGGTGGGCGAAGAGGTGGTGGTGCTGGGGGAGGAAGGGGAGGGGGAGGGGTGGTGGATGTGGTGGCGGTGGTATGAAGAGGAGGAGGAGGAGGAGGAAGAGGAGGAGACGGGGATGAAGGCAGACCGACTGAAAGATGAGAGGAGAAAGAGAGAGAAGAGGAAAAGCAGAGAATGATGCTGAGGGAGTGGCGAGAGGAATATACCAAGATTGAAAGATCAGAAAGATGAAATAGGGAAAAATTAGAAGATAAGGGACGAGCGAAAAGATGGATGTTCCAAAGGAGAAGAATAAAGGATGATAAAGAGCCAGAAAGTGAAAATACCTAAATAAAAGCGTTAAGAGAGAGAGAGAGAGAGAGAGAGAGAGAGAGAGAGAGAGAGAGAGAGAGAGAGAGAGAGAGAGAGAGAGAGAGAGAGAGAGAGTCCTTATGAAACCAGTCTTTATCTTCACCCAATTAAATAATATAGAAGATATAAACATTTCAGGTCTTAAGCAACCAAGTGATAAACTGCACCAAATGAACAATTTCATCGAAATTCTCAACAAAATAAAAAACGAATAAAATACTTCAAGTTTACTCTATAACCATTGGCCTGTTAGTCATGCGAATTATTATTGACAGGTAGTAATGCAATTCCATGAAGGTACAATAGGCTTCACTAATTCTGGTACACTACATAGGAAACAAAGGCGATATCAGTGTACCGGAATTAATGAAGCCAACTGTACGTACGCACGTGTATGTAACAATTATGTATTAACACGTGAGACGTACTTCGAAATTCCGCCTAATAGCGGAAAGCAAATTAAATTTAATTCAGGAATAATATGGTCACTGAAATATTCTGAAATCGTTATCATCTTTTAATTCTTTTTTACTAGAAATATTAATAAAAATTATCTAAAAGACTTATCCCGTTAAAATAATGCCGCTGCCATGGAAAGAAACAGCGTTGGGGGAAGGGAGGCCTTTCAGCACCGGGATTTTACTGGAGGTAATTTAGAAGAGGTACCAGGAGTTGAAGTAAAAGTGGGTGTAATTACGAGTTCAAGGGACGATAAAAAAGGCCCCACCCCAGGGACAGATCAAATTGTGAAAATAGGCCAACAACTGCTCAAATCAGGCCTAAAAAAATTAAAATATGCTTCAGCTTAGAGTCCGGTTCACAAAAAAACAGCGCTGTGATTACAAAGCTATTTTCAACTCGAACTGAGGGCCTACGTTCAAGAGACCTCCCCCAGGCCCCTCCTTGAAGAACCCCTCTACTCCCCTCCCTGACTCAACCTAGCTAACCCCTCCCCCATCAATCATCGAGAGTAATGTATAGTACGCACTATCTCGGAATGCATAGTAGATAGTACGCATACCGTAGTAGCAATTTGCTTGGGAAATTGCACAATGCAAGTGGGAATACATCCTCCCCCAGGTGAAAGTAGGCCTATGCATCAATCACACGTCACCTGTAATTAATTATGACAGTGTCCCGAAAGCTTATTAATTGTAGGAACGCCAAACGGGGGACACATTCCGAGTGTCACTCGTGATGATTGGCTTAGCGATCGCTGGACGCCGAATTATGTGTCAATAGTCTTGACATTAGAAGAATTACAGATAAGATTCGCTGTTATATTGTTAGTTTGGGACTTTTACCTACAAGGATTAGTTCACTAAATTTCTTCTCTTCGAAAGCTCTAAACTTTACCTAAATGGAATAGTTCACTAAATTTCTGCTCTTCGAAAGCTGTAAACTTTACCTAAATGGAATAGTTCACTAAATTTCTGCTCTTCGAAAGCTGTAAACTTTACCTAAATGGATTAGTTCACTAAATTTCTGCTCTTCGAAAGCTCTAAACTTTACCTAAATGGAATAGTTCACTAAATTTCTGCTCTTCGAAAGCTGTAAACTTTACGTAAATGGAATAGTTCACTAAATTTCTGCTCTTCGAAAGCTGTAAACTTTACCTAAATGGAATAGTTCACTAAATTTCTGCTCTTCGAAAGCTGTAAACTTTACCTAAATGGAATAGTTCACTAAATTTCTGCTCTTCGAAAGCTGTAAACTTTACCTAAATGGAATAGTTCACTAAATTTCTGCTCTTCGAAAGCTGTAAACTTTACCTAAATGGAATAGTTCACTAAATTTCTGCTCTTCGAAAGCTGTAAACTTTACCTAAATGGAATAGTTCACTAAATTTCTGCTCTTCGAAAGCTGTAAACTTTACCTAAATGGAATAGTTCACTAACTTTCTGCTCTTCGAAAGCTCTAAACTTTACCTGAATGGAGTAGTTCACTAAATTTCTGCTCTTCGAAAGCTGTAAACTTTACCTGAATGGAGTAGTTCACTAAATTTCTGCTCTTCGAAAGCTCTAAACTTTACCTGAATGGAGTAGTTCACTAAATTTCTGCTCTTCGAAAGCTCTAAACTTTACCTGAATGGAGTAGTTCACTAAATTTCTGCTCTTCGAAAGCTCTAAACTTTACCTGAATGGAGTAGTTCACTAAATTTCTTCTCTTCGAAAGCTGTAAACTTTACCTGAATGGAGTAGTTCACTAAATTTCTGCTCTTCGAAAGCTCTAAACTTTACCTAAATGGAATAGTTCACTAAATTTCTGCTCTTCGAAAGCTGTAAACTTTACCTAAATGGAATAGTTCACTAAATTTCTGCTCTTCGAAAGCTGTAAACTTTACCTAAATGGAATAGTTCACTAAATTTCTGCTCTTCGAAAGCTGTAAACTTTACCTGAATGGAGTAGTTCACTAAATTTCTGCTCTTCGAAAGCTCTAAACTTTACCTGAATGGAGTAGTTCACTAAATTTCTGCTCTTCGAAAGCTGTAAACTTTACCTGAATGGAGTAGTTCACTAAATTTCTGCTCTTCGAAAGCTCTAAACTTTACCTGAATGGAGTAGTTCACTAAATTTCTGCTCTTCGAAAGCTGTAAACTTTACCTGAATGGAGTAGTTCACTAAATTTCTGCTCTTCGAAAGCTCTAAACTTTACCTGAATGGAGTAGTTCACTAAATTTCTGCTCTTCGAAAGCTCTAAACTTTACCTGAATGGAGTAGTTCACTAAATTTCTGCTCTTCGAAAGCTCTAAACTTTACCTGAATGGAGTAGTTCACTAAATTTCTTCTCTTCGAAAGCTCTAAACTTTACCTGAATGGAGTAGTTCACTAAATTTCTGCTCTTCGAAAGCTCTAAACTTTACCTGAATGGAGTAGTTCACTAAATTTCTGCTCTTCGAAAGCTCTAAACTTTACCTGAATGGAGTAGTTCACTAAATTTCTGCTCTTCGAAAGCTCTAAACTTTACCTAAATGGAATAGTTCACTAAATTTCTGCTCTTCGAAAACTCTAAACTTTACTTAAATGTAATAGTTCCATAAATTTCTGCTCTTTGAAAGCTCTAGTTTGGAATTTTACCTACAAGGAATAATTCATTAAATTTCTGCTCTTCAAAAGCTCTAGTTTAAGACTAGGAATAGTTCACTAAATTTCTGCTCATTGAAAGCTCTAGACGAAAATCCAGTTTCCTAACCAGACACAAGACATCTCTACCTTATTCTCACCTCCATCGTGATGGAAGACACCAAAATATTAACTCATAAAGGAAATAAAATCAAAGCAGAACTGAAGTACCTATTCTTTTTCACAATAAATAAAAATTATTTGGAAAGTTATAAAAAACCTTTAACCTCGTTCTGCCACAATAAAAATAGGAAGGTGGATAAAAAACATTAAACATACAATAATGTGCATAACTCGTCTCTGCCTGATAGATTCCTCATTCGCCTTTACGATTCTTACAACTCGCACCTTTGTTTCGATGGCACTAAAAGGGGACAGCCATTACAATGGCTTTCTTCACGCCAGGTGTTATAAATATATCTATATAAAATATATAATTTTCTCTCACACCCAAAAGCTCATCTCAATAAAAAAGAGAGATTTATAGAGCAAACTTGTAACTGAGACGGGACTAAAAGAAAAACCCCATTTGGAGAATTTCAATGCATCGTTATGAGCGAAGGTTCGTCACTTCCAGCCACTCAGGTATCGTTTGATATACAGCCCGTCTAATGAATTACTAAGTGCGACGTGTACTTAGAAACACCAGCTAAAATAAAGAGAAAAAATGGGGTACCGATGATAAAAAGCGAGCAGACATTACTAAGTCAAAAGGAATTTCTCCCTCCCCAACAAAAAAAACAAAAGAAAAAAATTCTAGTCGTTCCGCAGAATATTGAAGATTCTTCCTTGAATTTCTACAGCACGCCAAGATTGAAACAATAACACCTTACAACGCAAATTCTAAATCACTGGAGTTGTGTCCTTCACTATTTTGGCCGAGACATGGGACTACTATTGGACACCATGGGGGCCCTGTCAGTCCCCCTCCTCCTCCTCTTCCAAGATTTATCTGCGACCACAACATAAAACAAGATGCGTCCTACGTAGAGATGGCAACTGGCAGATTTATATTGGCGTCGGAGTGTCTTGCACAGGTGTAGTAGGACTGACAAGTGAGAGAGAGAGAGAGAGAGAGAGAGAGAGAGAGAGAGAGAGAGAGAGAGAGAGAGAGAGAGAGAGGTCACTTACATGTCAGAAGGACCTGCTTTATATATGTATGTCTTCTCCGTCTACATCCACCTTTCCCTGCGATATGATAAAGAGAGAGAGGGGGGTGGGGGAGCTGGATGGGGAATTGAAGGCAAATGAGAGAGAGAGAGAGAGAGAGAGAGAGAGAGAGAGAGAGAGAGAGAGAGAGAGAGAGAGAGAGCCTGTGTGACGAGGATTCTAGACCAGCAAAATTATACGACACGCCAGGGACAGGTTGTCTTGAAAACGTCCGACCTCCTGGATGCAGTCAAAACCGAATACTATGACTTAGATTCTTTAGGTCTCTCTCTCTCTCTGATCCTTCTACGAGTCTGATTCACAGCCGTGAAGTTTATCAGCGCTAGAAAGAGCGTATCGGAAAAGAGACACAAGTTGACTAGAGAAAGGAAAGGGATATCATACTATGACCTCAAATACTACAAAAGCATTGAGAAAATTCCCCAGGACCTGCAAGGGGGGTTGAGGGCGGGGTCAGCAGTCTCGAGTTTCCAATCCTTTCCTAGGCGTGTAAATGATACAGTGGTTGGCAGCTTCGAAATACACCGAAATGACTCATAAAATATGGGGCTTAGATTTATGAAGAATAGCAAACTTGTTGTTTTTTTCAATTCTGCTTCTCTTGCTTTGATACTTTTAAAAGTTGAACAGAAGATTTGAATCAAAACGCTTTTTTCACGTAGATTATATGACTTTATATTTATTTCTTTAGAGACACCTTATCTTGGCCATATCTTAATATACTATACAAAGATTTTCATTAGAAAATAATATAAGGGAGATTGTATTTGTATAATAAATATAGGGTAACAACACGTATTCAACTTCAAATCTCTACAAATTTCCAGAAATACGCAAAGAGAGAGAGAGAGAGAGAGAGAGAGAGAGAGAGAGAGAGAGAGAGAGAGAGAGAGAGAGAGAGAGAGAGAGAGAGAGAGAGAGAGAGAGCGCATTTATTCTTCTTAAACACCATACAATAAATGGTTACACATAACACTTAATTGATGCATGTTATAATTTCTAATATATATATATATATATATATATATATATATATATATATATATATATATATATATATATATATATATATATATATATATATATATATATATATACACATATATATAACATATGTATATATATATATATATACATATATATATATATATATATATATATATATATATATATATATATATATGTATATATACATATATATATGTGTTTGTGTGTAAAGTTACAAACTGTACACATAGAAAAACTTATATGATGTAAGGAATTAATACATCGAATTTCGCGCTGTGAATGAAACATCAAAAACATGTAATACCAAGAAAAAATATGATTTTCAATTACCAACTATAATAATAGATGCTACATCCAAAATCAAAAACATGAAAAGTAGCAAAGTACAGTCACACACCTAGCGCAGCAATCACTATTCCATGTATATAAAACGTTCAAAGCAGATGCAGAGTAAAAATGGAAACGTTACCAGTCTCGATGAAGAAAACGGAGTCCGTAGAAAACGGGGCTTCGGTCTCTCAAAATGTAAATATTATGAAACACTTGGATACTTAGCTGAGTTGCAACGTCTCAAACGTTCCGACACTGACGACTGGCTGAATTAGCCTCTCCATCTAATTTATAATCTAACTGGCCTGTTTCGTTGGTTATTTTAGGATATGAATTTCAGTAGTGACTTGGTGATGGTTGAAGTGTTGGTATATTTGTTTAAACTCACAGATTTCGTGACTTTGTATGTTATAGTTAACTTTACTGTAAAATTCAATGTACGGTTTGAAAACTTCAATCTATGAACTAGGTTTTCTTTGGAAAGGAATGAAGAAAAGTGCTTTATAGGCAGAAAGTCTTGTAAGACCGACTTATTCAAATTGTTTAACTAAAGAATGTTGCCTCTTTTATTAAAGAAACATACCAATTCATAAACCACATTGCGTATCAGACATTTCTGACACTAGACTCAAGTGAGGTAATATAAAGCTTTACATTTAAAACATTAACTAAAAGGTTTTTGAAAAGTTGCAACCAACTGAAACCATCTTACATTAACAATATCTTCACCTGATTAATCATATAAGAATAGGAAAAATGCAATTCTTAAGAAAAAAAAAAACTTTCTAATTGTATCATATTATTCTAAAGCATAAAATAACTTTCCATCACTTTCATTGTTCTGAAATTCATTCCAAAAAAACAACCACGAAATTTTGTTTTAAGCGAATTGAAAAAAAAAGACGATTGAATTTGGACTGATAGAATTGGGATCATATGTGCAAGAGCTGGGGCCTGGGAGGTCATTCAGCACCAAGGTGCAACGGGGGGAGGGAGCCCCACAGTTGCACTATGAAAAAAAAAAGTTATTAGAGGTTGGACAGCAAAGAGGAAGAAAAGGAAAATGGAACGAAGGTAAAGTAAAAGGCTAAAAAGGAGATGCAGCTTAATGGCTACAGTCCACCGCGTGAGGTGCACTGTAGACATTCCTCTCTTACGGGGGAAAACATCTAAATTAGAGACTCGATTTAAGAATGAACATTTAAGGAAAATGACCAATCGAAAGACTGGGATCTGAATGTATAATATTGAAAGATGAACCTACCCTTCTTCATCTCACATGATCCGCTTATTCATTTATGAATAGCGATGGAAAGGACATTATTCACGATGAAATCCGTGATGTATCAAAAGAGGGTGTGCGTTTGTATGAATAGTTTCAAAGCATTACGTAAACATTCGTAGCGTAAGATACTTTAGAAATTATTCAATATTTAAGAAAAATAGCAATAATCGAGAAAAATGGAATTATGGGGAGATCCAAGCATTACATAATGAGTCTTCTAAAACAATGTGATTTCATTTCTCTTTTTGAATTTGTAAAAATTTTTTTGTCGATTTCCAACTATTTAACATAAAAACCGCGTGACTGCAAAATGTACAAAGCCCCTACACAACCTTTTGAAATATTTTACTAACTGACTTTTGTATCAACATCCTATTGTATAAACTACAGAAATAATGAATCAAAGTGTGTAAACACGATCTTCAAAAAATTATCATCTTTTATCAAAGATATAATTTGTCTTTAAGGGACTACAAGTATAAATTGGTAATTTCCATTTTCACCTGATTTCTTTTATATTTAATTTATATCTAATTTCTTAATTTTACTTGAACTGTTTACTCAAATCCTACTCGCTAAAACCAGCAAAAAGACTTTAAAGTTAATTAAAACGTAAAACGACATATAATAGCATTAAAAACACTTAAATAGATATAATATTGGTGATATTTTATTAAAAAATTTAATATTCTTAGATTCTGAATATATTAAAACCCTTAGTTAGGAAAGAATGGAAACTGACTGCTTTCACGATGTAATAAAATGAGAATCCAAATATGATTTACTGATGAATTACATCTTAAACGAACCTACTTTTTTCCTTGCTTTATGGAATTAATTTTCTGTTCAGATTATATTGGATTACATTTATGTTGAATTACATTTAATTAACCTTTGTTTATATTATATTATACATCAATTTTGTTCTGGTTATAGTGAATTATCTTTTACTCAAATTACATTATGTACTTTTCTTGTTAAGATTATATTAAAGGAATTTGATAAGACTTAAAAACTTGACAGTGTATATTTTCAAAACCACGATTTCTAATCTTTGAATTTTAATGTAAAATTTTAGTTACAAAAAGGCAAAACTGGAAAGCCATGAAAGTGTGTTATTAATATGTTTATTTATATACAACTCTTAAATAATCCCCTAAAAAAACAGGTGAAAATGGAGCCAAATTACTTGGAATTCTTAAAAAGACTAAATTTTCATCTATAGTGGACCCTTTTACAAAATATCAAATATAACCTAAAAATAACTTCCTTTCTATCCATACGTCGAATACATAAACGGAAATCAAATTAACCTAAAGAATTTAATATTCCATATTTTATATCACATTCACACTCCATTTAGACAAAATAATATATAAACAAAGTGAACAAAACGTAATCAAGACCAAGTGCTTAAATAAGGCTAATTCCTTAAATAAGTACTCCACTTTCATAAATATCATTAATATTAAATAATTACAACAGTGGTGATACCTAATGCCAATTATGACATAACTGAGGTTATAATAATAATAATAATAATAATAATAATAATAATAATAATAGTAATAATAATAATAATAATAATAATGATAATAATAATAATAATAATAATAATAATAATACGGTAACTATTATCTCAATTATTATTGAAGATGATTGCTGCCGCAGTAGTAGTCTTATTGGCCATTGAATGATTAAGGAAAATGAGAAGCGAGGCTAGTAAGGAAAACAAAAAATAATAATAACGATAATCATTTTACAAATAATAATAATCTCAATAGTAATGGAATGGCTAAAGAAACGGTGACGTTAGGTTAATAATAATAATAATAATAATAATAATATTAATAATAATAATAATAATAATCCCCTCTACACATAAGAGCGAAAGCAAAGCGATGAAACGAACAGTGCCCTTTTCAGACATTCTATCCCCCGTAACAAGAACACGCGTTATAGGGAACAGTCCCGTCAAACAAAGGAAAATAATCCGTGCTGTGAAAACCTCACTTTTCCAAAACCCTTACAACCGAGCCATAAAGCGTCAATGATTCGTCCCTGCAAATTTAATCCTTAATGTAAAGGAGGCCCTTAAAACACCACCATCCATTTGACGAAGTCTCCCAGACACGACACTATATAAAAAAGCAAAACAAATGGAGTTTAAAATCGATGTCGTCTTAACGTATAATTTTCCACCGGAGACTCGCTCCGAAATTATATGTCCAGGATGTTCTACATTAAATGAAAATGATTAAAAACTTATTATTAATAAGTATCGATCGTTAAGAGGTTTGTCATACCGCCGTCGCTGTAATTATTGTCCCGCATCTAATGTAAATAACGGTCATTATATAGAAACTGCAGAGGACCTTCGTTAAAATTTCAAATACAAAAGTCTTTTTTACAATAGATGTCGCTCAATTTTTTTTTTTCATTCAAAATCAATGAATAATTTTATATGTATAATAATTACCTTCAAATACAACCTAACATTATGAATGAAAATTCGGTTATGGCCCACAATGACATTGCATTTACGATTAAAAGTACACATTGACGACAGTACGAGAGATTCATATCAACAGCAGAATATAAAAAAATTATATCTAAAGTCAATAAGACCCGAGTTGAAGTTGAGGGAATTTCTACGATACGTTTCTCGCTAAAGAAATAAATCTTAATTCCAGAATTTACAATGAAAAGAATTGAATGGGCATTTACTCATTTCTTAAAAATATGTTTTAGGTGCTGAAATATTTTCTAGGCTTAAGACAACTTGCAACGAAGTTATCCCTCAATTCAAATATCAAATGAGAGAGAGAGAGAGAGAGAGAGAGAGAGAGAGAGAGAGAGAGAGAGAGAGAGAGAGAGAGAGAGAGAGAGAGAGAGTCCAATTGAACACCAAATAAAGTAAAACATGAAAAAAATAATGATAATTTATCAACTCAATAAAATACCATGGTATTTAAAATAATAATGGATTTAGTATTCACAATAATAATAATAATAATAATAATAATAATAATAATAATAATAATAATAATAATAATAATAATAATAATAATAATAACAATACTTAAGCACTTCATTTATGGATTCAAAAATATGATTCAATTGCCATTCATTCATTATGCTTCACTAAAATATTATCAATTCCATCTGTACTTGGAAAACCCTACTATCTAGAATAATTTCCATTCTTTCTTTTTTATATAAAAAAAAATTAATATAACTGACCAAAAATGCGCCATATTTCATGTACTAAGGTAAAGATACAAATGTTCTCATTAAACAAGTAAAATACAAACTATTTTACTTAGTTTATAAGTCATTAATTTATTCAATTTAATCATGAAGCCTTAATTGTCTTAGTGGTATTTCACTTCATTTTGGTAATACATTTGATAACAGATGTGAATTACCTTAAAACAATTGAACAAAAACGTTTATTCCATATAAAAAACGTTTGCGTTTTTATTTTCACTTTACGAATACCTTAAAAACAAGTGAACAAAAACGTTTGCGTTTTATTTTCAATTCACGAATTACCTTTAAAATAATTGAACGAAAACGTTTACCCCAGATAAAAACGTTAGCGTTTTTATTTTCATCTCAGGAATTACCTTAAAAACAATTGAATGGAAACATTTATCCCCCGATAAAAAAGTTTTTTTTTTTTTAATTTTCGTTTCACGAATTACCTTAAAACAATTGAATGGAAAAGTTTACCCCCCAGATAAAAACGTGTTTTTTTTTTTTCCCTGCACGAATTACCTTAAAAACACTTGAATGGAAACGTTTACCCCCAGATAAAAACGTTTATTCTTTATTTCCATTTCACAAGTTACCTTAAGAACAATTGAATGGAAAAGTTCACCTCCAGATAAAAACGTTCGCTTGTTAATTTCCATTTCACGAATTACCTTGAAAACAATTGAATGGAAAAGTTTACCCCAGATAAAAACGTTTTTTTTTTTCTATTTCCATTTCACGAATTACCTTAAAAACAATTGAATGGAAAATTTTACTCCCAGATAAAAGCGTTGGTTTTTTTATTTCCATTTCATGAATTACCTTAAGAACGATTGAATGGGAAAGTTTACCCCCCAATAAAAACGTTTGTTATTTTATTTCCATTTCAAGAATTACCTTAAAAACAATTGAATAGAAAAGTTTACCCTCGGATAGAAACGTTTGTTTTGTTTTTTTATTTCCGTTTCACGAATTACCTTAGAAACAATTGAATGGAAAAATTACCCCCAGATAAAAAAGTTTTTTTTTTTTATTTTCACTTCACGAATTACCTTAAAAACAACTGATTGGAAACGTTTACCTCCAGATAAAAACGTTTGTTTTTTTATTTTCACTTCACGAACAAGTTAATTATAAACCAAGAAAAACAAGTCGATATAAAAATATATTTTCTATTCATTCTTAAACACCTTTCAGCATCCAGCTTATCTTTCCTTTATTGTCATTATTCCCCTTTTCAATAGTAAAATGAAAAGGATAACTAAATATAATACACAAGGAACTAAACTTTGGCTAAACCTAAGAGGTGGAGTACTCAGACAAACGACCTTACGGACTCTTGCATATAGCCGGTCTTTTCTCTACGCAGAAACAGTTACTGGAGAAATATTGGCCGTATTTCTTTAAGAAGTGTTTTAAACTACTATTGACGATTATATATATATATATATATATATATGCATATATAAATATATATATATATATTATATATACATATATATATATATATATATATATATACATAGACACATACACGTATTGTAATAATTCATTATCATTATCTTACAGCGACGAAATAAATTATAATATGCTTGTAACAATGTAATTCTAATTCAACTCTCGTGAGACTGACAAAATCCTTTCATTATCAAAATTCAGTAATTATCAAGAAAATTTGGTTTCCTCCTGTCTAAGTGTGGACTAGGAAGGGAATCCTTTAACACCAACACATTTTAGTAATGCTGGGTAAGCCTTTAGAGCGATAATATTATCAATACTACCCGATATGAATTCTCAACTGCTTCCTGAACTTTGAAGATACTTTTTAATTTTGAATTTTAGTTTATTACTTTGGCTCTTAATTCCACGAACGTAAATAATACTTCTTCGCAATAAACACAAATATTGGTATCTAATTAAGTTAAAAAGCAGCTATACACTTTAATGTATCATTTATTAGTTATTTCAGTCAAAATAAATATAACTGATGACAAGTTACCACCACTGGCAAGACTCTCCAATAACTATTTCTCTCCCAGAGCTTACGATCTGTTCTACACCCGGTGAAACAGAATTCGGAAATTGTATCTGATTGGGTTTATGAATTCAGGC
Source organism: Palaemon carinicauda (assembly GCF_036898095.1). Taxonomy (NCBI): domain Eukaryota; kingdom Metazoa; phylum Arthropoda; class Malacostraca; order Decapoda; family Palaemonidae; genus Palaemon; species Palaemon carinicauda. The sequence continues at coordinate 112,461,257 of NC_090743.1, read as the reverse complement.
CAAAGGGTCTGGCGATGGGCCTGGGATGGCCATTCAACGCATACAGTGCACCGTATGAAATGCATTTATGGCACAACCCCATATGAAGGGGAATTGAATCTTTTCAATAGGCAGATATAAGACAATGTGACTTGCCGGGTGTAACCGAATTCAAATCGGGCATCAGATCATACTCGCTTCTGGTGTTTGAGACAACTAATTCTAAGAAGGTTAAACCGAGGAGCAGCCTGGCGAAAACAAACTATTGCACGGTCATACGTGAGATAAACAAAACAAAATGAGTAAATAAACAAACGATATGATGAAACAAACGAAAAGGGAACAAAGGCAAGACGATGACGATCACAAACAAACGAACAAACGAAAACAATTTTTTTGCACAAACACACACACATACAGACACACTCGCACGCTTTGATTAAGAATGGTTTTCTAATTAAGGATTATTTACAAATGACTAATTGGCCAATAACGAAAAAAAATTAAACCTAACAAAAATTCCAAATAAAAACCTTCTGTGTACTAAATCTCTAATACATTAAGAAGTGGTATTCATAACCTTTTTCTTTTTTTATAAAAAATTCTTTTTCACTGTACTTTAAAATTCAAGATTTTTTCTTCTCAACTAACTTACAATTAAGACTAAATACCAAGAATATAATGTCTGTAAATATATCATCATCTGTCCGTCAATCAAGTTTAATCTCAGCTACTTAATAAATAGAATCTTAATCAATTTTTCGGTTCAGATGAAACCCTCACTCAAAATGAAAATCTTACTCGAAAATGATGATCTTACTAATTTTTAACTTGTATCAAGTATCAAGAAATTTCTAATTCTGATAAAAAAACGAAAAATCACTTTATTATTACCTTGAAAGTATGTTGGATCTCCCCCTGCTGATCGCTGGCCTTCTCCACCAAAGCCGTACCCACCTGCGGAAGAAGAGAAACGCATATTAGTATGGTCTAAATCTTTACATAAATGTATTTGCACATAAAATGTATTTACAAATGTGTTTTGTGTTAAAGGGTACCCATAGGGTATAAATAACACAATATATATATATATATATATACGTATGTATACATATATATATATATATATGTGGGTGTGTGTGTGGTTATTAAAGTACTAAAAATCAAAATACAATACCTTTACTATAACAATAATAACAACATATATACAGTATATATATATATATATATATATATAACTATATATATATATATATATATATGTGTATGTGTGTGTTTATTAAAGTATTAAAAATTAAAATACAATACCTTACTTACTATAACAATAATAACAACATATATATATGTATGGTATATATGTATATATATATATATGTATATACATAATATATATATATATATATATAAAGTTAAACATTTATATACATTAGGATCAATGAATAGATGAAAAAAAAAATATCAAGATATACATAAACACCAAATCAAGGCATTCTAAGTTTTGCCAAATGAAGAAAACAACGATGTATCGGTATAAAAAATTCCTGAATATGTTTTCCAGAAGCATAAACAAAATTAATAAAGTAACTTTAGAACTAGTTTTCAATAAGCAAAAATAAAGACTTGAAAATATGACACAGATAACGATTCAAATGAAGTTATTAGATTAATAGAATCACATCTGTTATAAAACTAAAATTTAATATCTAAATATTTCATGAAAGTAAATGTGAAGTTCATTCGAATCCAAATATTGAATAATGTTGTATACCGAGACTAAAATATTCTAAATTACTAAAGCTTGATCATGTCAGTATTCGAAAATTTATCTAGGAATGTTAAATGTCAAATCAAATTTTATAAATATCTTTTATATAATATATATATATATATATTATATACTATATACATATATATATATATATATATATACATATATATATATATATATATATATATTATATATGTAATCTTAAATGTAAAAATCAAAATATGATATAGCACTATGGCAGAAACTAATTTTCAGAATTCATAACACGAACTTTAGAATACTGACATTTAAATATTATAACACTAAAATCACAATGTTCTAGAACGCTGAAGTTTGAGTAGGGTAGATAAATTCTACAATATAATATTAAAATTACGATACAGTGTTAAATTGAAACATGATATATATTCTAATATTCAAATTCTAATCCCACAATATTTACATCAGAATACTGAAATCACAGGGTTCTAGAACACCAAAAAAACTATAATAGTTAACAAATAACACTACACAAAGACAGGAAAACTACCCATTCCACTAAATTACTTACAACACTTATAACTACTCTACGTTACTGAATACTTTCTAAGTTCTTTGTGATAATATTAAAGTGAATTGACTCAAAAGAGCTTTGCGCTTCTTTGATATTTTCAAATTCTGGTTTTGTTCGACTTTGATAAATCAATATTATAATATATAAATATTTCCAGTGGTGATAACAAAGGCAAACGAAAGGCAACACCAATAATAAATGTAATACTAATTATAGCAAAGAAAATAAAAAATAACTAAAAATAAATCATATACACTAAGAAGAAAATTTAGAGACTATGAAATTGATAATAAAAAAATATATAATATTAATAATAATAATAATAATAAATAATAATAATAATAATAATAATAATAAAAACATTGATGAAAATGAATGAACAAACACTATTGGAAAATATGCAAATTAAATTGCATCGCGGAGAACAGACTGTAGGCGAAGTCATTTATCATGAAACCTGATGCCAAGTGCCTCTAAAAACTAAAAAAAAAGAAAAAAAAAGAAAATAATAAAAAAGCGCAAGGGGAGGGGAGGGAGAAATATTAAGTCGCCAATTAGTACTGTGGTTAGTTAAACGGGGGAATGAACACGCTACCTTCTGCATAGAGAGAGAGAGAGAGAGAGAGAGAGAGAGAGAGAGAGAGAGAGTGTGTGTGTGTGTACACATGATAATAGATATGCCGTAGGTAAACTTAGACATGTGTGGGTGATTATAGGAAATAGCGTATGTACGTATGTATGTATGTATGTATATATACATACATACATATATATACAGTATATATATATATATACATATGTATATATACACACACACACACATATATATATATATATATTATATACATATATATATATATATATATATAAATTCTATAGATAAATAGATGGAGAGATATACATATTTGTGTGTACGCATATCTACGGCTATCCATATTATACTTATAAAAATATATGTAGACACAACTATTCATCTAACAATAAACTATGTATATATATATATATATATATATATATGAAAATATAAAGAATCCATCAACATCTAAAGAACAAGAGTAAAATACAAAAGACCGAATTTAAGATTAATTTTTTAAAAAATGACTTATTCAAATCCCATTTTCATTTCAGCCACAGAACGACGATGATGATTTCTGTCTTAATTTTCTTGAAGAAAAAGAGGTCGGCAGAGAAGAAAAAAAAAGGAAGAAAAAAAAAAAAGAGTGGGGAAATGACACGACCGATACCTGGCGATATTCGCCATCATTTGGCGAAAATTCGCCATCATTACGCCAAATACGACTATTATTCGCCGGGTGAAATTTCACGTTCCGATTATCCAAGCAATTTCTTGCCATCTCTCAGTCATTGTTGGACGGCTCCGTCTCTTTTATTTCTTTCTTTCTCTTCTCCAATATTTTTTGCATTAATTTCTTTCTGACTTAGACATTCTTAAGTCTTTTCAATATAATTTTTATCACTGATTTCGTGGATTCTTACATGTACAGCACTATACGTCATTTTCAAAACAATTTAAACCAAGTACTGTTAAAGGTTGAAGGTGTCTGGTTTCAGTTCCATTTTCTTCAGAACAGATGCTCACCAGAACGTCAGCAACCACAGCAGTACCCTCCCCAGTAAACAGCTTAAACTCACTGTCCCAGGCTGGGATCGATCTGTTGCCAAGCTAATGCTAGGCGAAAACATTACCACTGTACATTTTATATTTACATTTAATCTCGATAGTACATATTCTCTTACACACACCTTGTTGACCATGTATATGCATTTACATACATACATCTAATCATTCATCGTATACATACATCTCTTAAAGGTTTAAAGGCCGTTTATGAATGGCAGAGGCAAGGGACAGTGACAATACCCTATCGAGCAGGACAATGCACTAGAGGATGACCATATATACATATGATTAGCGCCCAAGCTTGAACAAAGGAAGGCCAAGCAATGGCAGCTGGTGTCTCAGCAGGTATACCCATAGGCTCACAAGGATGGTGAGGTTGCAGCGACCAAATATACTAACGAGTTTGAGCGGGACTCGAACCCCAGTCTGGCGTTCACCGGTCAGGGACGTTACCACATCGGCTACCACATACCCATCTTTTCATTAAGACTCTTCTAATAAACCCTATCTCGTATCGCAAATTTCCCCCGATCGTACATATATCCATTCAGTCAAACCAGAGAGGCGTGGCTGTGTTCTTTTCATAAGAGAGCAGAGTACGCACGCAATTGCGGCAAACTTATTGCGACTATCCAGGTGCATTATTAAAAGCGCAACCATCAGCAAAATGCATTGGTTTCGCCGAGGAAACTTACGGCGACCTGGTATAATATTGGCTGAGGCAGGACGCGGCATCTGCTTACTGCTACGAGACACGCACGCCCGGTGGAGGAGGAGGAGGAGGAGGAGGAGGAAGAGGAGGTGGTGGTGGTGGATTTAGGGGACGGGAGTATTCAGGGGGGAGGGTATGCAGAGAGAGAGAGAGAGAGAGAGAGAGAGAGAGAGAGAGAATGATGAAACACCAAAGTTAAGAACAAGTGCTTATAATAAAGGGTTATGAAATAGAAGGGGTGCATGGGATGTCTATCAACTTCTCAAATTCCGCTTAGAATAATAAACTTCCCATATACATTTAGTTTATATATCTATTCCTTTAATATTTATAAATCATCTCAAACAAGCATATGTAATAAGAGAAACACTTTTTTATTGGAAAAGGGCATTTATAAAATACCCTTTAATGAAATCAAAATTTCAAGTCGGTTAACAAAAATAATTACATGTCTCTCCCATAATCACTTCCATAAACCATTCCTTCTAAATCACTGTTCTACCAAAGGTATTAGACGGTCAATTACGTAAGTAACAAGGATACATATATTCCCTAAGGCCAAATGAAGGAATAACTTGATTATTAAAAAAAAAATAGCCTTTTGACATTCAGTTTCATAAAAGCTGAAGGCCTTCCGAACAGATGTTTAAGCTTTTAGAGAGAGAGAGAGAGAGAGAGAGAGAGAGAGAGAGAGAGAGACTTCTCCCAGCAGTGCCTCCCCCCCCCCCTCCCCTAAGAGAAGAAGGCAGACCCTCACTTATGGGTTTCCGATACGGGGTGCAGTTACCCCCGTCTTTATTAACCGCATTTTTGAGATGCAGAGAACAATTAGATGGGTTCCAAACTGCCTAATTGCTGTATGATAATTGTAATCAGATAGCGTCGTTTGGGCATTAAGGTCGAAAAAGCCAGTTAGTTGGTTTAAGAGCGAAAGGAAAGACGCGAGAAATTCTCTCTCTCTCTCTCTCTCTCTCTCTCTCTCTCTCTCTCTGTGGCTACAGGCTCATGTTACATGATTTCAGCTCTTGAGGGAAATGAGGTTTTACTGATGAGGAGGAGGAGGAGGAGGATGAAGAGAATATGGAGGAGGAAGAGAAGAGGGTAAAAGCTGAGTAAATAGTGATAAGAAGTAAGAGGAAGACTATGAAAATAAAGAGAATGATGTTCAATAAAATGTGAAGATAAGAACCCGATGAAGAGGAAAACTAAGAAGTCAAGTTGAAAGCACTGCAAGCAAAATGAAAAAAAGAGAAAGATGAATTTTTCAGATCGAGGAAGATTAAGAAAAAACGCAAAATACAACAAGCAAGAATTTAATGAAACAAGAAAAATAAGATAAAAAAAGAAGGGGCGTAAGAAAGTAATAAAGTAGGAAAACTTGTAACAGACATAACTAAAACGAAAACAACTGTAATGTAGACCAAAGGAGAATATACGAAAATTATAGATTTTTTTTTAAAACTTTTCCAAAAATTACAGAAATTGACGGTAGTATGATAGAAGACCAAACTAATATTAGTTTTTAAATAGATTATATCTGTTTATTAAAATCATTTCAGCTTTAGTTAGAATTTATCAAAAAGCAAATGTACTACCGACGTTTGGTCTGATCAGCACTAGGATGGGTGACCAAATACATATATGTATATACAAATGCATATATACATATATATATATATATATATATATACACGCACATGTATATATATATATATATATATATAGATATATATATGAACAAATACACTGACTTGCCATTTGTGTATTGGATAAATACATGATCCATGACTGTGAGAATACTTTCTATGTAACTGAAAAAAAAAAATGGTAACTTTTGATTGGTTCTGTCAAGCTTCCTCAGAGTAAAAACTTGCAGAAACTTAAAAAAACACCAAAAGTTAAAAACACGCGTTAAATTCAAAAGGACTTAGTCCAAATCATCCCAATTATCAATATAAATCCGTCACCTCTCGATCTCCCTTTCCAATAAACATTTAAATAGAACAAAACCTATAAATATCCAATTACTCGTCTGAGCTTCTTCTCAAAAGCTAAGAGAATAGAATAAAAAAAATCAGCCAATCATTAAAAGGGCATCAGTGAGGAACATTGAGAACGCTAAGACAAAATCAATCACTTTTCCTCCATATATCTGCCTTAATAATCTTAATATAATTACGAGGCCATATGCAAATCAGCTTTTTGTCTCTTTCTCTCCCTCTTCCAGATCTGATTTCCTCAGAAAAAAAAATATTATCCCAAATAGGATCCGGCCTAAAACCCGCTTCGTAACCCTATTACGTCCTATTACCTATTTCCAGCGTCTGTTTAAGAAGAAATCGTAAGTGATACATACTTCGCATAGGTAATTGTTGGGAGATGGGTGGAAGGATGGGGAGGGGAAAGTTTTACCCTACGGTAGGGGATTGCCAGAAGGGTGGGGGAGTGGGAGGTGGGGTGTGGGGGGTGTGGGGTGGGGAAGCCTTAGAATGCATAAATCTCCCACATATAGACAAATCGTCCGTTCATTATGTCTTTGGTAGTCTTGAGTATTGATGGATATCGAAGCATGTTTCCTGCTAACAATCTCTCTCTCTCTCTCTCTCTCTCTCTCTCTCTCCCCTCTCTCTCTCTCTCTCTCTCTCTCTCTCTCTCTCTCTCATATAACCAAGCTTTTCAATACCGTTTTATCGTCTAAAACCCGTTAGTCAGTTGTGTGATTGCATAACATGTTTTATACACACAGCACTCTGAACTATACTTCCTCCTCTATGTGTATTTTTGTGTGTACATGTGTACAAATATTCAATACTAGTTTACTAATTAACGGATATTAAATCAATTATATGAACACAGCTCATCTCCATGTAGCGCAGTCATTTATATATAAAGGCGATTTTGATAAAAAAAGAAAAAAAAGAAATATATAACTAAAGGAGGCTTAAAAGAACAATTCTTTTCATCCATTCTAACAGAGAGAGAGAGAGAGAGAGAGAGAGAGAGAGAGAGAGAGAAACGAGCTAAATCACTATTAATGGGAATATAAAACACAGAAATCTATCAAAATGTCGCGAAAATTCACGCCAGAAAGAGCGAGGCTTACGCCCATTAGGCCGGAGCATCTCACAATTATGTCAATCAAGATGACAGGACCCGCTCTGACCCAGGGAGAGAGACAGAGGGGGAGAGCAGAAGGGGCACACACAATCACTGAGAGAGAGAGAGAGAGAGAGAGAGAGAGAGAGAGACGAAAGGGTGTGCTTGTCAAAAAGATGGAACTTGAGGTAGTGTGAAAGGAAAAAAAATAATTGTAACTAAGAATTGTATGTTCGGAAAGTTAGAGTGGATGTAAGGAAGAATTGTGGTTTAAAATAGTAAGACGCAGAGAGAGAGAGAGAGAGAGAGAGAGAGAGAGGGGGGAACTAATGTCAATTCCATTATAATTTATATACCACAGCAAATCTAAAATAAAGCAAATACCATGGAAGGTCACTGAAGTTATTTAACGATATATCTCAACAGGGTAATGAGAAGGACCTTAATAAAGAAACAAGCTGAATATAGAGGATTCATAGCTGTGACCAACTTGTGGAATGATCTTCCTAATCGGGTGGTTGAATCTGTAGAACTTCAAAAGATCAAATTTGCAGCAAATGCTTTTAAGTTGAACAGGCTGCCATAAGCCTTTTTATAGTTTATATATGAATCAACTGTTTTAATGCTGCTAGTCTTTTTAATATATAATTAGTTTTAATTGTTTATTACTTCTTACATCGTTTATTTGTTTCCTTATTTCCTTTCCTCTCTGGGCAATTTTTTCATGTTGGAGCCCTTGTTCTTATAGCCTCCTGCTTTTCCAACTAGGGTTGTAGCTTAGCTAATAATAATAATAATAATAATAATAATAATAATAATAATAATAATAATAATAATAATAATGAAATGGGCGTAGATTGCATGGAAACGACCCCCTTATCCTAACTGATCTTTGAGCGGTCAATATGCAATTCTATGTATCACATTCTTCTGTTCGATATGCACTTTATGTCAAATAAAATTTTGAATGAATGTGATTAACATCAGGCCAAAGTTCGGTTATAATTTGATATGCGAGAAATAATCATACTGTGACACGAATAAAATTCAATCCAGAATTTATGATTTTCTTAGTTTTATGCCCATCCAATAACTATAAAAAACATGAAAATTATTTTTTTGGAAAATAATAATTGGAACAATTGGAAGACGAAACAAAGGCTGAGAGAAAAATCTAACTCAAAAATAAATATACATAATTGAAAAAACGAAACCAAAATCAGTGCGTAATCAAGAAACTCAAAAGGTAACAGTAATCCAAGAAATTATTCACGAAGGCGATAAAGCAGACCTCACTCCCAACTACAATACGCCTAATAACACAATGTACGCAAGAAAGCGTTCACAGACCTTCATAACCGTTACGCATATCCCAACTGAAAGGGTAAGCGCACATTCCACAAGCACCATTGCATACAATGTACGCGAATTTACAACGACTCAAGCATACATTCGCCCTCACACTCTCATAGAAAGAAAAAAACAGACAGACACACACCGACAAAATATTGTATTATTCAAATATCAGAGTATCTTTAAGTTCAAACAAACTCCTGCGGAACAATACGCAAAAAACAAAAAGAAGAAGAAGAAGAAACGGAGCACCAAGTTTACCGGGGCCTCAGAGAGTTCTTATTTTTGTATTGTTTCTCGGCAATATTACTTTAACCAACACCAAAATCATCATCATTTGACTCTCTCTCTCTCTCTCTCTCTCTCTCTCTCTCTCTCTCTCTCTCTCCAATAAACATAGTTCATAGCACAACAATATTTATCCCTTATTATTTAATTCTATATCTACAAGTTTCGTCTTGCTCATAAAATTATTCATTCCAAAGATTAGAAAAATCGTTATATCTATTTTCTTTCATTTATTACTATCTCTTTATCCATTTATCCACAAATACACAAACCCCCTTCTAATCCTCCTTGATAAATAAAAAGACTTAAACCTCAAATAGCAATACAAGTAACGAAGCTTCTTTATACCACATGACCTAACCTCAAAAGCCACTTCGCCATATCAGTCCCCAACTTAAAAAAATGGGGGGATAGAGGTTAGGGGTAAAGTAGTGCCCCCCCAATCCACCCCCACCCCCGCAAGATGCAATATTCAACAGATGCCATAAATTCATTATTCAGTTGATGGCAGATTTGGTCAACACACCCATCGAAATCATGGTCATTCTGTGACCGATGTTGTTGTTATTGTTGTCGTAGCGTGTTGTTGGAGGATAAATCACTTTTACTACAGTTAATGCCTGCTTTACCCCTCTCCCCTCATCTACCCCTCACCTCTTCCTATTATGTATCTCCCCCTCCCTCTTCCAACACCTCCATGACGGAGATTCTCACGTATATATGTAACCCCTCAAAGGTGAACTACTACTTCTCCTCCACCTCCTCTTTCTTCTCCTCCTCCTCATTCGTGACGTACAACCCTCCTCTATCAGAATTATGTTCCTTGTTGAATGAGCTGTGTATTTGTGTACTAGGGGATGATATGTATGTGCTTGTCAAGTAAATGGGTATATAAATGTAAGTTTAAAAACCTTTAGTGGATTTCAGTATTTCTCAATTATTATTCATTACCTCATGAACTTTATTTTGAATTGAAAATATAATAATCCCACCAGTATACATTTGAGAGAGAGAGAGAGAGAGAGAGAGAGAGAGAGAGAGAGAGAGAGAATCTGGCGGGGTCCGACACCATGGGCGCCATTTTGTCCGTAAATCAGAGTTCGGAGTTTTGCAGCGCCTTTCCGAAGGGCGATTACATCGATTTATCTAACATTTTGGATTAACGTGACGTACAGGGCGAGGAGCCACTCACTCCACCTTATATAATTATGCGACATCAAAGCCACAGCTAAATGTCTGCCTACTTGTCCGTTGCTCCTTAAACCTTCTACGATAACCCTCCCACCACCCCGTCCCTCTGCACCCCTGGGCATACTTACCCTTTCTTCTCTCTTCTTGTTACTTCTTACTTGGCTCAGCTACATTTTTTCTTATCTACCTGCTATTTCAACCACCGCTCTATTCAGTGTTATTTTTCATCCAGATCTCTATTCATCCATTTTCAATTTCTAATTCTTTGTCTCCACTCTCTTTTCCTCTTCCATCTTTCCATCCACTTCCTCTATCTTCTACTCTAATCCTTCCTATTCCCCCATTCAACACCATGTCTCTCCATTCCCCTTTCTCCCATCGCCAACCCCATAATCATTAGACACAACGACTACGAATGGGGGTAAAGATTACCGTAAATGTTATTCAATACAACTGTCCTGTTATTCATGAAAGCTATACTCCGTCTACACGGGGTTGCTCTGTTATTCATCAGGGTCGTCCTGTAATTCATAACAGTAATAGTTACTAAGGACGAGGGTCGTACTGTGATAAACCAAGGTAATATTCGCACGAGTGTTTGTTGAATCGTAAGCTGGATACTTTGATATGTCACACAGTTTCGATTCTTGGAAAAAAAGGTGGAATTTTGTACCTTGGTTTAACAATAATAGAAACATTTATCTTGTTACTGATAGTTACGTCATTTGAAACAGGAATTCTGTAGCATATTTCTTTTGAAAATAGTAAGCCTTATTATATATTATAAGAACTCATTTTATGAGATTATTGTGTGACTAATAAAAGGGTTTCATAAGGAGCTATATGGTTTTTACATCCCTGCAATTAAAGATGATCTTTAATACCAAATAGAATTTGAAAATCGTCAATACGAAGGTTCTCTTTGGTAGGTAAGGGGTGAAATGTTAATGACATTTTGGTCACCTCATTTGCCACCTTAACGTGGTGAGAGAGTTTGTGTATCGCCATGGTCAGGAAAGCTGTATTAGTCAGGGCTTCCCATACTAGGTGGTTTGCCGTGAGCGATCAGACAAAGGTCTCCCACAATCATCAATCTGCAGTTAGTCAGCGCGGTGATTCAAACTGGCCCAACCCAGACATGAATAACGAAATGTCTGAGGCCTTTGCCCTGTACTGTGGACCGGAAAGACTGCATCTGTTGTTGTTGTTGTTGTTGTGTTGTGTATTGTTTACGCAGGATTACAATCTTATGGTCAGTGCCTTCAAAGTTTGAGTTGTGCAATAAACTTTGTCCCGTAAAAAAAAGTTTCACATCTCACACAAACATCCCTATTAAATAAATAATTCCTAATATTATATTGACGATAACGAACGACCCCAATAACAACAATTAATAACCAAGATGATCCAAATAATGACATCTGTAATAATCGACATCATGACTCTTAGTGTCATTACCAGAAATAATAAGTATATCGAAAACAGTCAATACCAATTAATAGGCCTAATTAATCTCGCTGTGCCTATATGATTACAGGAGTGATATTAATCATGCTTATTAAAATCCATATTTTATCCATTTCGGATACTCATTAAAACATAATTACTTGAGGATAGTCATCTGATAATCAGTTCATAAATAACAGCTTGTGTACCGACATGTCAGATTGCACGAGTCCTCCTTCACAGCAAGAAAGACAGTTGATGATGCAATATATATATATATATATATATATACACACATATATATTATATATATATTATATATTAATGTATATATATAGATATACATACATATATGTATATATAATATATATATATATATACATGTGTGTATGTATGTATGTACTGTATATATATATATATATATATATACATACATACATACATATGTGAGTGTGTATGTGTATCATGTATTGGTATATGTGTATTGCATAGATGTGTACACACACATATATACACATATGCTTATTATACATATACAAAATATGATACATACCAATACACACACATACACACACACACACACATATATATATATATATATATATATATGTATATATACGTATATATGTACATATATACATACATACATACATATTAAACAGACAACAGAATGATACACATGACTGCCAACGATACTAATTATCGTATTTACTGCTAATGAAAACTTCTCAATACCAACACCATTATTTATCGCTCTCATAAAACCGCTTATCTCCCGTATGATTCAGTTATAGACCTCAATGGTTCGTATGAAATTATGATTTCGTACAGGTCAAGGGTCACATTTGCCGTAACCTTAGATACGATATCAATTGGGTGGTCTATTCGAAACGTCACTGCCTGGTGATCGCCGGACTTGGAATTCGAGTCACGCTCAAGCTCGATAGTTTCTTGTAGTGTCTGCAACCTTGCATCCCTGTGAACTACGGACAAGGAGTTTGGGTGAGCCATTACCTGGCCCTCCCTGAACCTAGCTTGGGTGGAGAGGCGGTTTGGGCATTGATCAGTATATATATATATATATATATGGTAGATTTTGCACAATTAGACGTGTTTTTCATATTCAAATAATTCATATATTTTTGATGCATTAATGTCTGGATTCTCTTAACGACCTCGGGATCAGAACCCCAGGGCGAAATTGGATATATATATGTATATAGAATATATACATATATATATATATATATATATACACAGTATATATATATATATATATATATACTGTATATATATAATATATATATATGGTCAGCTTCTAGGGTATTGTCCTGTAAGCTAGTGCATTGTTACTGACCCTTGCCTCTGCCACTAATGACGGGCTTTAAACCTTTAAACTGAATAGGTAATACGAAAAATAATCAAAGTGAGGGCCAAAAATAAGCAAAATTATACCAAGTAAAAATATACTAGAATGAAGGAACTTGAACTGTGTGAAGTAAAGGGAATTATTCATAAGTTCATGGTTCAAGACTACACTTTTTTTTTTTTTTTAGATTTTCAAACGGAAATCAGACGAGATATTTTTATAAATTTTCAAACACACATCATTCATTTTATGAAGGGTTGGGGAATGTAAGAATAAAATATCTCACATATTGATGGTGTACACATCAATCATTTCTGTTCAAGTATATATAAAATGGTCCAAGACGAAAATAAATAATTTACTTAGATATATCATACTTAAATAAAAAAAGCCGCCGATGTTTTCTTAGAAAGATTTCATATTTCAATATCACATAAAAATTAATAAAAATTAAAACCATGAAATCTTCTCTAATCAAACCCACAAAGATAAGATTTTATTTTTTATTTAAGGAATTTTAGATTGACGATAGATATATATAAATAATTCGATCTTAAAAAATTTCAACATATCCTCCAAATATAAAACAAATAAATAATCTTATGAAATACCTCAGAAAAAGCGGGGATAATTGAAGCGAGAGAGAGAGAGAGAGAGAGAGAGAGAGAGAGAGAGAGAGAGACACGCAACAAAGAATATTTCCAGAGAGAGTAATTAAAAGATCTAAGTCAATTTCCTTACCGGAAATAATGCAAGCATGAATACAAGAATGATACATTTTAAAAGAATCGACTCTCCTCCTTCCCCCCTTTAAAAATAGGGGAAGGGGGAAAGGGGAAGGGGGAAGGGGAAGGGGAAAAGGGTTTCTCAAAAAACATTTTCCAAAACTAATAACTAGAATTACCAAATTCTTCCATCAATTCTTAAGAAGCGATAAAAGGATATCGATGAGTCATAATTTTGCTATTTTGTTGATGTGGCGATGAACTATGATGGGTTTCTAAACACGGAAGGAGAGAAAAGCTGGGTCCAATTGAAAAGAATAGATGGTACACGCACAAATACATGTATGTTCATACGTTTACATAGGTGAATGCATGCGATTGCACTGTGAGCGTGTGTACACACATATGTGTGTGTATGTATGTATGTATATATGTGTATACATATATATATATATACATATAATATATATATATATTATATCTATATATATATATATATATATATAAACAGATACAGCATACTGTATATAAACATATGTATATATGTGTAATGTATCTATCTATCTATATCTATATATATATATATACTATATATTGTATATATATATGTATATATATATGTATACTATATATACACACACAACATTCTGTATGTGCGTAGGTTTGAGGGAGAGAGAGAGAGAGAGAGAGAGAGAGAGAGAGAGAGCCATTTACTTAAAGGAACATATTGATATGTCATCAAGGGACCGTCAAAGCATCACATTATGTTAAAACTGAAGAAAAACCGCGAAAGAATTATGTATAAACCAATGGAATTGCCATAACACCTCCTCACCCCTCCTCAATCACCCCTGGGCCGTTATTTTTCGTCCTGGTGCTTAGTAATTACAGTAACAAATGAACGCTATACAATACACATATATCCGAGATCGATTAGGGAAGGGGGGGGGGGAGGGCTAAATGTTTTTCGTTACTTATGAACAATAGCAAAAAATAATGCTTGAACGTCGGTCACCAACCGTGAAAAATTTTGTAGCCAGTGTTTGGCTTCGGGTGATTACTATCCCGCCAGGTTATGGCTATATAGTGGATTTTCTAGCTTATTCACAATTATGACTTATTGAGGTCTTTCTGCTGAGGTTATACGTGGCGTTCAGACAAGCTTATTTTAGATGTGATTTCGAAAACGACATAAAATGTTTTCTTGATGTGGATTTTTCCAAAATACTTTTTTTTTTTTTTTCCCGTGGACCATCAACACATGATTATGATAATAATATTAATAACAATGGTTGTAGCAGTGTTAGCAGTTAAATAAAAAACGGAAATTCAAATAATGATATCAAGAGAAAATTAATAAGAGAAACAAGTACAGCTGAAAGAGATCTCTCTTTTAAAGCTAGAGCGCTAAAGACGCTTTAATATTGCTACTACTGCTATTATTACAACTCCGAGCTAATAATGATAACAATACTATTTATAATAATTATAATATTTATAAGAATGATGCTGATTACAATAATAGAACTAGGAAAGGTTAATAACAATGAAGACAATGATCTTATGGTATATTATAATCGTTATTCATTACTTCTCATATATAGTTTATATATTTACTTATTTCCTTTCCTCACTGGGCTATTTTTCCTGTTGGAGCCCTTGGCTTATAGCATCCTTATTTTCAAACTAGGGTTGTAGCTTAGCTAGTAAAAAGAAAAATAAACATCATTTCTGAGTTTAAAAAAATGAACCGAAACCTTTCTGCGTTTAACAGAAGGAAATTGCCATTATATTTCCAAAGCCTTTAATAAAACCCAAGGCAATCCAATCACTTCGGCAATCGACGGCAATAAATAAAATCATTGCCTGAATATCATTTGGGTTAAGAAACGCAAGATTTAAAGTGTATGAAAAGAATTACTCTGATAATGCATTGGAAATTACTATGGAAATTACCGCGACAAAATTCGTCGATAGGGAGTTACTATTACTCTCAAATTACTTTGAAATTACCAAGCAATTACGCGGTAACGCTGTTGGTTGCATGCGTAATGCATTACGTTCCTAAAAGCCTCAAATCCAAACGTGCTTGCTGTAATACGTGGTTTAGCTCTGGTCAATTTAGCACATGCTAAATATGACGTCATCAACAGCAATAAAAGGAAATTTATATTCTCATAATTGCAAACTGTCGAAATCCCGAAGCAAGAGCAATTCAAGTAAAAAAAAAAAAAAAAAAAAAAAAAAAAAAAAAAAAAAAAAAAAAAAAAAAAAAAACATCTATTATATTTGAAAACCCTTGTTCTGTCAGATTTCTAAGATTACAAGGATATAGGATAGGTACATGCATTGGATGAAAAGATGACAAAAATATGCACAATACCCCTACAATAAATGTGTAAAAGGTCGATCATGAACAGCAGAGACTATGGACAATGACAATGCCCTAGAGACTGACCATATATATAAAATGATCATCACCCAAGCCGCCTCTCCGCCTAATATAGGATCAGGCAATGGCTGCTAACGACTCAGCAGGTGCACATATAGGCTCCCCAAAGACCCAGTTCTTAGTTCACAAGGCTAGTGAGGGTGCAGACACTACAAGAAAACTCTCGGGTTTGAGTGGGTCCCGAGTCCCAGTCCCGCAGATCGAAAGGCAGGAACTTTCTAATAGATAACATATCCCTAGTAATAATAATAATAATAATTCAACAGTATTATATATATATATATATACTACTATAATATATATATAAGTATATATATACATATATACATACACGCAAGCACAAACACACACAAACACACACACACACACACACACACACATATATATATATATATATTATATATACTAAAACACTTCCATAGTTTTTAAATATTTACAAAATGAGATCGGTATATTTTAAAACACCAGAAATATTATAAAAAAAAAGACACAGGACATAAAACTCAGAAAAACACCATCATCAAATAAAATGAATGCAAAGGCAAAGCGTCTGTACCAGCAGGCGAGAGGAGCTTAATCAGGTCGCAATATAAAACAAGACCCTTAATAGACGAAGATGCTTATAGAAGTGCTTTACAGTCTAATAGTTTGAGCTCCCTGATTAAATCATAACCTGGGGTCACGCAAGGCTGGTGGCATGAGACGGACAGAGAGAGAGAGAGAGAGAGAGAGAGAGAGAGAGAGCTTCAAACGGGTTGGAGAACAAGCCCATGCACGCAAGTACGATTTGATTTGCCGGTAGTTAACGTACATTATACGAACACTCACACCCATTTATATATATATATATATATATATATATGAATATCTAACAGAGAGAGAGAGAGAGAGAGAGAGAGAGAGAGAGAGAGAGAGAGATGATAAAAAAACTGAATCAGGTACAATTATAAGCACAATATATATATATATATATATATAGGAATATCTAAACAGAGAGAGAGAGAGAGAGAGAGAGAGAGAGAGAGAGAGATATGATAAAAAAACTGAATCAGGTACAATTATAAGCACAATCAAATACACGCACACGACTCGGTAATAAGAAAGTGTGATACATAAGCACAACTATAAACATGTCAAATTAAACGATCCATTAGTCACAGACGTATGCATACGCACGAATAAATCCCTTCATCTAACCGAAAATGCCATGAAGATAAGTGACAAGAACATAATGTGCCAATATAAACCAATTATAGCCGTCCGTAGGTGACTAACAGAGTCGTTGGTTAGACGCCTATGTTAAAAAAAGGCTTCCACTAATCATGTTCTATCTGTACTGATTTAGGTATATAGGATATATATGCTGTCATTTTTATAAATAAATGGCTGTCGCGTAGAACAACATAGTAAATTATACGATTAGGAAAAAGGGTGATGTTATCATCAAATTAAGTAATAAATCATCTGTGTGCTGGCTCAGTTTATTAGTAAGCATAACATATATAGATATTGTAAGGTAATATTCATTCCAATATATTAAGAATTTAATAGTCCTACAATGTCTTGTAAAGACTTTATATGCATTGTTTTAATTTAAATACCCTAAGAAATGTAGAAGTGATATTTAATAAAAGAAGGTAGAAAAAAGTATCTATATCTAAGAATATATGTCAGTGTAACAAGGAATCTTGAGAGTATTCATGCTAGACTAAGAGTATAATTAAAGAAACTCTTCGTTAATAAAAGAGAAACGTCACACTTTAATTCATATATATATATATATATATATGTGTGTGTGTGTGTGTGTGTGTATATATATATATATATTATATATATAATTAAAAACAATAGTTTGAATATAACCACTAAAATGCAACCAAAATAATATGGAAATACATTCCAAATATAGAATTATACGAGAAGGTGACCTAATCATAATCATAAAAAAATTGAAAAAAAAAATAAAATCTCGGAATGACAATTCTTTTAAAATCAATTAAATTTCCTTTACAAACTAAAATCTCTAATCAGAATCATAAAAATAAACAACCTCTCTTCAAATGAAAATCTTATTAAAATTAAAATCAAGACATAAAAGAAATGAAACAGGACCATATCCATTTTACGAATAAACTTGAGCCATAAAATGGTTGAAATCTAAGTGCAAACAGCCATAAATAAAACGAGTAATATTAATATAATTTTTCGTGACACCCGTGATTACAGGAGCTATGTAATTATCCGTATACTTTGGCCTTATTCTTTAATGCAGTTTTAATTAATATAATTCCTGTTAAGGAACATCATTTCAATGTGTAGTGATGAAAATAATAGATATTAATGAACAACAAAATAGATTAAAAAAAATTCTAGTTTTCTTTAATGATTTTACATTGATAAAAATTATATATATAATTCAAGGAAAAGGATTCATCTGTAAAAACCTATATCCAAATTGACTCAAAAACCTTAGCTAATACAAATAAAAACCCAAGTCTTATTCTACATAGAAAAATAATATTAATCAATTCCGTTATGAATAAAAGTTCTTAAAAACCCTAACGATAATAACCTTTAGGCAATTAATCTTCCTTAATAATAAAGATTTAGGTGATATACTTTAATGGAAATTTTAATTCGACTACTCTAATAATTTAAATTTTCAGTGGACGCATAAAGGCAAACTCATTACTCCAACCAAGAATTACACAATAAGAGGTGTTTGAGTGCGTGTATGCAATATGAGAGAGAGAGAGAGAGAGAGAGAGAGAGAGAGAGAGAGAGAGAGAGAGGGTGGGGGTGGGGGAGGGGGCCAGGACACATGGTGGGAGAAGGGACGAGCATGTAAGGAGCATAGCCTTGTGTATGTTTAATGTAAATCAATAATGTTACACAGGTCCTCATGACCATCTCTCTACCTACCTAGGTTTCGAAGACACCCTCGGTATGTAAGGTCTTGTGGCTGACCAGCACTGACTCGAGATCGCTCGGAAAGTGTATTCGCATAAAACCCTACGGTGATAGCCCACCATATTTAACTTTCAACCTAATGTAATGATTGAGATGGAAATGACTGTAAAGCTATAAATCACGTATTTACAATATAAAATTGATTTTGAATAAAAATAATAGCGTCCAAAAAAGTTTTCATATACATTATGAATACGAATTTCACATAATCGTGTCCAAGAAAGTACAAGTAGGCTATAACAATACGATAAAATGGCTCAAGGTGGCCCTTATGCTAAAATAACCCTTTTTTCGGTTTTCAAAAATTCCATCAAAGTAGCTATAAATCTGATTATAAATGGTCCAAAACGTAATATTATTTGTTAAAACTTTTTTTTTTTCAAATTAGAGACTTACTGAGATTATTCGCTACATCTCACGATAAGGCAAAAGCTAAATCATTTCCACAACTCGATACAATTTAATATGGGAAAAGTTATAGTAACACTTCACAAATACGACAAAAGTTCACTATATATTAAATATTAACAAGGTATCTAAATTGCATAACGGTACTAAAAGGGAATATTGAGTGTGAAAAAATACTACATCAATTGAAATTAGAAAGTTTTACTTGGAATCCTTCGGAAAGTTTACTAAAGGAAAAGTCTTCCAGAAAATAATACAAAGATTTATGAGATGTTACGCATTGATATTTTTTACCTTTGTAAATATTAAAGTGTTATAAGACTTTGTGTTTATGAATACTACAGTATCAATATTACAAAATACTAACTTGGTGTGTGAATCTACTGCTATGTCTTCTTTTAATGATAGCGCTGACAATTTCCAAAATTTCATATTTATACAACAACAACAATAACAACAACAACAACAATAACAAAATTAACAATAACAGCAATTATAACGTATTGCCCAAAAATTAATGAAGTTTACTGTGCAAAACTAATATGGGTGAATATATGATTTCAAAATAAATTTTCACCAAATAAAAAACAAATGTTCACAAAAAACTTAAATTTCACAAAAAAATCTAATTATCACAACAAAGGAAACACAAATTCCAAAAAAAAAAAAAAAAAAAAAAAAAAGAACTGCTACAACTTTATCAAATCTTCTTCCATTGTGAAATTCTAAAGCATTCCACGAAAATAAATATACAGTATCTACATTTTCATGAATATATTGTCCAGAATTTCTACTTTATGCATTAGAGAATGCGCGTGTTTGTGAGAGGCTTGCGCGCGCATGTGCGGTGGACAGCGTCACAAGGCTTGCACGAAAAGTGGCTGTACTTCAACATATAAGAAATATTACATTAAATCCTGATCCACTTTTTTTTACTTTAATTTTGTAATGATCACACATCTCAGAAATGGCACAAACCTACTCATTCACAATCGTGGTTTGCACTATTCTTTTGAAATATGGTTACAAGCAT
>NC_090743.1:112435272-112437772 GCF_036898095.1 Palaemon carinicauda | reverse complement strand
CTTCAGGCTTACGGCCACGGTCCCTGAGAGATTAAAAAACACAACAGTCCAGTGTTCAAAGGCAGTGGAAAAAAATGGTATTAAAATATATACCGTAAAGGAAATATATTTTGCTTTTTTTTCTGCAATGTACTACAGTAACTGATAATCCTAACTACATCTATGCCATCTTGATATGCTATTAATATTCCTAATTCAACGCATATATATTTACATACGCAATATACATACATACAATATATATATATATATATATAAATCCATGCATACATACATACACACACACACATATATATATATATACATATATATATATATATATGTATATATATATATATATATATATATGTATTATATATAATATATATATAAACATACACACATACATACAATGCATTTATATGCTAACAAAATCCTAGCATAACCTTGAACCACAGTATTCCAATATCCTTTTATCTGGGCAATCAAGAGGAACGAGAGAGAGAGAGAGAGAGAGAGAGAGAGAGAGAGAGAGAGAGAATATTCCTTTATCCCAGCCTTCATCCTTTCTCTCTGCTTATAACCGAATTCGGGTAAAAAACGGTAACTTCTGGATGCGTTTTTCCACCACCTAGAAGATATTGGCTGGGCGTGAAATACAACAAATTGAATCTGGTAGAATTTTTATAAGGCGAATGCGCTTCTGTGGGGGGAAGGAAAAGTATAAAGAGGCACGTTTCTCTACAAAGAATTAATTCTCTTTTACAGTTTTCGTCTATGTAAATAGTTTGAATTGTAAAAAAATATATACAAGAATTATGAAACCATTATATAGATAATTTGTAAACCCCAAAGCTGAACATCACAGGAAATATCAATATTATATGAAAAGAATTGGTCTTAAATCACACGTCAGATTAATAAGCGAGTTACTATTGTTAAATATTGTGTAAGTCATTGAACCTTTCTCAAGTAAATATTTAGAATGGTTTGCAAATGTACTTGAAATTACAGATATACTTATTGATGTAATTAGTGATAGTAATTCCTTTGTTAGATGGGAAATGTAATAGAAAAAAAATCTTCAAATTATATTATATTATAGATTTACAGTGGTGCATAAAAATAACAAATCAATTTCTAATGAGTATTAAGTTATTATGTCAAGATTAAAATAACCCATTATGAAGAATAACATTATATATGAGAAAACAAAGTAAGAGACTCAAATAAAATTGGGGCTTCAATGTGGAGAGAGAGAGAGAGAGAGAGAGAGAGAGAGAGAGAGAGAGATATGTGGGGGAGGGGGAGAGGGCCCCCGGGGGACCAGTGTGCAAGAGGGCCGGGTATAATTAAGACCTTTTCACACTACACTGACAAGTGATAACTTCCAGTTCATGTCTCCACTTTTTTTTTTCTTTTACTTGTCTCCATTTGAAAATATATTTTCACACGTTGATTATTTCAAGTGTGTTTTTCCAAATTCCTAGAATGCATATGATCTAATTTTTTTATGTAATTGAATCTATTATCTATTAGTATTCTCAATTCATTACTTGATCTGCTGAAAATAATTAGGAAATATATGTATATATATATATATATATATATATATAATATATATTTATATATATATATATATATATATACCTTATGTATAAACCTTTGTACTTTTATATATAATCTCCTTATTCCAAATACATCTCCAATAAAACTATCTTACAAGAGACTGAATTCGCCACTTATACGCCAAAATACAAAAGATTATACTTAAGAGAAAGTAAAATGATGCTTGAAACATTAACAAAAACAGATAACAAAGAAACCCGACCATCAAGAAGAAAATATTCCGAAAAAAAAGGTCTCTATGTGAATAGTATTGGGCATTCTCCGGAACCATGTGAACTAAACACATTAATATATGTATTCTGAATCGATAACAGAGGCAGTAAACCCCGCTATAAAAGGTATAAGAAGTCCAATATATAATCCAAGAAAGTGAAATACCTCTGCTTAAAATTCCAACGACGATTATTCCCTGAAATTCCCAAGTGGGGATCATCTTTAACCATTTAAGCTATGATACGCCCTCGCTTGGAATGGGGAATTACGTGGGGAAAGTGGGAATGGGAACGTGTTTGAGTCTCGTTTCGGTTTGTAAACTAAGACAGTTTGGTAGTTTTATCTTGGCAATTAAAAAAAAAATGTGTTTGGGGTAATTTTTCTTTTCTGAAATGATGAAAAAATTGTTGACCCAGATTACATGGAAGTATTAAATTCTGAAAACGCCATCCTAAGGTGTAAATGCACGATTTAAAGATATCTGGGAGAATATTGTTTTAATTATTTCCTGGTTTACCTCAGAGCTGCAGTATTCCTGTAAATTGTGAAACTTTATACAGGAATCTATTAAAAGTGGGCAATGGGTCTTGCAGACAATTCCATAAATGGAAATTATTAGAAAAATACATTGAACTTTTTATTTGAATCTATCTTGAAGTATAGAAAGAATATGGAAGAC
>NC_090743.1:112426561-112431561 GCF_036898095.1 Palaemon carinicauda | reverse complement strand
AATACGAGACCTTGCTAATACGGGACCTTGCCAATACAGGATCTTGCAAATACGAGACCTTATTAATACGGGACCTTGCTAATACAAGACCTTGCTAATACAGGACCTTGTTAATACAGGACTTTACTAGTACGGGACTTGCAAATACGAAACCTTGCTAATACGGGACCCTACTAACACGAGACCTTGCTAATATGGTACCTTCCTAAAATGGGACCTTGGTAGTACGGGACGTTGCTAATATGGGCAATTGCTAATACGGGACCTTGCCAATACGGGATCTTGCAAATACGAGACTTTATTAATACAAGACCTTGCTCCAAGGTGTGTAAGGGATTGCAATCTTTGTGTGGACCTCCGGATTCTAATCAGCCAACAATTGTCCTTATGTCCTGTAGAAATTGCTGTTCAAACGCAAAGGAATTAACGATTTACATTACTTGAATTCTGATAGTATGGAATTCTCCAGTTTAAAGCAAAACTTATTGAATATATAAATTATGAAAAATAATATCAAAGAAACGTAGAAAAAGTTAAAAATCAATATTTAAAAAACGAACAAATTCTAAATTTCAAATACAATGGAAAATTCTTGGGCAAAAAAGGTAACAGTAATTATAAAATCTTTATTTACATAAAATTGAATCCTGTCATACCGAATATTAACCCAAATACTTGGTTTACAATACCTATCGTAAGAGATTTTATTTGGCGAGGAAGAGATGAAAAATCTTATCAATACATCTTCGGTAAACAGTTAGATATGATCTTCACATCCTGAATAAATATTCGATATAAAGCCTATGCATTTGTTTATGACATCCCATTTTTGGACAAGGAAGTCAATTCGATAGTAAGTAAGAATGTCCTCTTTCTAACTCTCTGACTTGAAATATCTCAAAATTTTCAGAGAAAAGCATATTTTGAATATTGGCTTGATCAAAGGATTCTCAAAATGTCGACTCATATTAAATAAAAAAAGTTATAATTCGGTGATAAGGAATCGAACCTTAAAACATATATGAGAGAGAGAGAGAGAGAGAGAGAGAGAGAGAGAGAGAGAGAGAGAGAGAGAGAGAGAGAGAGAGAGAGAGAGAGAATGGTTTGAAAGTTTGTCACTTTAGGAGTTATCGTCGCGAACGGCGTCATCGCTCAACTTGTTACAGCTCTTCTTCTTCCTTTGCCATCCACCTCCTCCTCCTCCTCCTCCTCCTCTTCCTCCTCCTTTCCCTCCCTTAACAGAGCCTCCTTCCCATCATCTCCCCCTCCCCCTCTCTCTCTCCTCCACACGTCTCTCTATAAGGAATAAAACTACCAGAAATAATTCATTCGCTCGTTGCTGTCACTCCTGATTTTCAATTTGGCGCCAAATATGTTTCGTGTGAATTTTGGCGCGCAAATGAAGGCACTTAGCGCGCGTGGCTCGTCAGCTGACGGAACACGGCGACGCGGGAATAGCGCTAATGTCGGTCTCCCCGCCAGAAAGTAATCATCCTCGACCTCGCCAGCAGGAGAAGCAGGAAAGGGGAAGGGGAGGGGGGCAGGGGGCGAGGGAGGGATAGCAGGAAAACATCAGCAGGAGGCAGCAGAGGCAGCAGATAAGGGAAGAGGTAGCAGAGGCACGGAAATAGTACTAATGTCACTTCCATGCCAGAAAATAATCACTCTCACACACACCTCTCTGGGGGTGCCACCACCCCCAGACCCCTTCAGGCCCAGTTCTCTACCCCCTCCCCTCTTTCCTCCAACCCCGTCATCAGCCCTTAGCGACTGACTGGGGTGAGGAGAACCCGGTTAGAGGGGGCAGAATGAGCGAAATAGAAAGGGAGATGGGAGAAAGACGCGGGATGGGGGAAAAGAAAGAGTAACTGTTAAAATAAGGTATAATTGAATAGATAATTCTTTTTCTGAATTACAAGGAAATGAACTTTTTCATAGAAAGGCTTTGGTAAAATCATGGAAATGCGAATAATATGTATAATTCCCACCTCCCGAAAAAAAAAATAAATAAAAAACATCGTAAAACAAAACAAACCAGATTTTACTAAAGCAATAATGAATATTGATAAAACTCGAGAAAATCAATGGAAAAAATCGACGAAATCTAATAATCACAAAGTAAAAAAAACGCACATTAGAAATCCAGCAAAAAAAAAAAAGATAAAAAAAGATAATAGCTGAACTCTACGCAAGAAGTGCACGTCATCAATTACTTGAAAAGATAGATAACAAAGAAAAAAAATAATGAAAATAAAAATAGAGAAATTAAAGAATTACGATATTCTTTATATATAAAAGAAATAAACTTAAAATCATTCCAATACAAGCAGCTAAAATAACTCAAGCACTGAAAAAATCAGAAATATAGAAGGCCACATTACAAAATAAAAACTCTTAAGATTCTCTCTCTCTCTCTCTCTCTCTCTCTCTCTCTCTCTCTCTCACTCTCTCCGCCTGGACCCAGAAGGCAGTCAATCTATGGTGGGAACCCATTAGGATATATACTACCTTACTTGGGCCTTCTATTAAGGGGAAATGGCTCTTGATGGCAATCACTGGAAATAACAGCAAGACTCATTACATAAAACTACTTGTTTCTTTTAGACGAAGGTCACTGAATTTGTGGGTAATTAGGGGATAAGTAGTATTTTTTATATATTCAGTGCTAATTCAATTATCATACGTGAAAGAGATATATGGAATATATACAGGATTGATAAAGTAAAGCTGTTATTATTATTATTATTATTATTATTAGTATTATTATTATTATTATTATTATTATTATTATTATTATTATTATTATTATTATTATCATAATAATAATAATAATAATAATAATAATAATAAAAATTTGTATTATTATTGTTATTATTATCATTACTAGCTAAGCTACAGCCCTAGTTGAAAAAACAAGATGCTATAAGGCCAAGCGCTCCAACAGGGAAAATTAGCCAATGAGGCAAGGAAGTAAGGAAATAAATAAACAAAATAAGAAGTAAGGAACATTGAAATAAAATATTTTAACAACATTAAAAACATCAAAGCAGATATTTCATATATAAACTATAAAATGACTTATGTCAGCCTGTTCAACATAAAAACATCTGCTGCAAGTTTGAAATTTTGGATATGAATGATAATGCTTCATGTAGGCTATACCACTGTGAAGGATGGCATTGAATCGGGAAATATCCTTTATTGTAGTAATAAAATCGTAACATGCATTTACTATTGAATGCAATGAAAACATGACAATATAAAAACCCGAATGATTGTTACAGCCACCTTAGACAGTACATACATCATTACATGAATGAAAGAAAATAAAATTTACTTGAAAATATAAAATACCATTCAAATTTGACCACGTAAATTACAAGGGAACCAAACTGTATTTAGTATTACACATGGAATTGATATAATACAGTCATCTTTCTGCAGGTTTGTATCCAGTAATACATCAAAATCTGTACTTACATAGAAGAAATTTACATAATCCCACGAATATAAATTATTTACGCATGGATACGCATGCGTACATGTGTGAGACAGCTACGTTACTTGAAAAAATAAAAATTACATAGGGAAATATAATGTAACTTATAAGAATAGGCAAAGGCATTATACGAAAGCCGAAACCAAACAAAAACAAAAATATCGTATAAAAATGACGTGTAAAAACGACCAGAGAAAAAAAAGAAGGAATAAAGTGGAGAAAAATCAAGCGAGGACGATAAACCATATCGAAATGACAACATTCCACGGTTTTGTTTGTCCGATGGGCCAGGAGATGGAATAGGGAGAGGGGTATGGAGATAGGGGGGAGGAGGAGAGGGACAGGGAGGGGAGGGATAAAGAAGGGGGGGATGCTTCTGACAGGGATAGGGGAGGGGAGGGGATTGGAACGAAGGGGGGACTCCAGTCCATTTTCGGCTTAATTTGCATAGAGAGAGAGAGAGAGAGAGAGAGGAGAGAGAGAGAGAGAGAGAGAGAGAGAGAGAGAGAGAGAGAGAGAGAGAGAGAGAGAGAGAAATTATAAGGGACTTCAATACTATGAGAACACAGTAAGTAGGAAACATGAATGGCAAAAAAAATCACATCTATCTTCAAGATATGAAAAATATACATATAATTAATAAAATGTAAAACTAATGAAAAGAGAAAAAATAGAAAAAGCTGAAAAAAGACGTACATCAAAATAAAAGGAAGTGAATGAGAGAGAGAGAGAGAGAGAGAGAGAGAGAGAGAGAGAGAGAGAGAGAGAGAGAGAGAGATTCTGATACGTGACAACTTGAGACCCTGAAAACTACTAACACTAAAGTCTGAAAATAAAAACAGGCAAGAGATTTTCCACTCAATAAAAAACGAAACCCCCAAAACTGCTAAAGGTAAGGAAAGAGGGGGGGGGGGGAAGGGGGAGAAAGAGACATACCAGGAGAAAGAAAGATGGAGGAGGGAAGAAAATGATGAGCCCTCCTACCCCTACCTCTCCCTCTCCTCCTCCTTCCACGTGAAAGATGGATGGCCGGCCCTCGGCTTCCAGATATTCATATGGGAATCTCAACCACATGGTACCAACTTAGGAATACTCCCCCCCCCCCTCCATCCATGGGAGGGGGAGGGAGGGAGAGAGGGAGCAAGCATGCCCTTTTTTTTTGAGGGGTAAGGACGGGGGCTTAGAGAACCTGTCGAAGGACACCTTTTTTTATACACTAGTCAATCTTATTGTTTTTGTTTTTGTAAATTGTAACTGCCACTTTTAGGTATATCTTTTTTATGTGTACCTTTATGGGACAAGTATTAGCCTACTGCCTTTGCATTAAGAATACAATATCAATAAAAAGGAATAAATATTCGGTTACTTTCAAGTATTTAGTGTATTATTCTTGTTAATCTTCATCCAGATGTAAATATTTTCTTTCAAATAATTAATAGAGAGAATAATCCTAAAAAATACACTTGAATTTCCATATCTATTTATGCTTTGCAGACTAACT
>NC_090743.1:112404061-112421561 GCF_036898095.1 Palaemon carinicauda | reverse complement strand
CTCCCGGGGACATGGTTAGTAAGACTAAGTTTAAGAAAAATTTCAGCGGTAATTTTCACTGTTGAAAATAAATATAAAAATACGACATATTTAACAAAAACAAATCCATAATATGAAAGATAGAAATATAAGAATTTGTACGTAGTTAGATTACTTATCTAAATATGAATAAATAGATGTCTGCGTGGATAACAAATTCGTGTCTAAAGAAATAATGATGGAATTGCAAAGAAGGGAATGTATCTGAGCATGAATGAGTATCGAACGTTCGCGTGCGTAATTATCAGCGAAAACAGATCTGCCGAATGGAAACTTCTAAAGAAATGGCAATAAAATCGTAATGAAGTCTCATAAAAATGGCTGACAACCTCGGTTGCATTCAAGATGAAGTTCCGAACAGCATGCGAGATCTTAAATATTTAAAAGAAACACAAAATTTCATTAATACTGGCAGAATAAAATTTACAGTCGATACTTCATCACCTTTAGTTCAAGTATAAATACCACCTACGATATAATTAATGTTACTATCAAGAGATGATTATGATTTATGGTGGTATGGCCTGGGATTAGGAAACCCCGTTGTGTATAGAAAACGCGAGGCATGAACATAGAAGAAAGAAAATGGGAACTCAGTTATAGTAGAAGGTTTATAAGTTTGTACACCTTGGGCAGAATGGACATTGCCAGGACTAGCAAAGATGATCTTATCAAATGATCTTAACTATTTCTTATTATTTTCATCTTTCTTGAGCTCCTAGCCTCTGTTTTATCTAATTTTTACACCGTTATTGATATTTTCGATCAGCGAAGTTAGGAAACGTAAGATCTGGTCAGCACAATTATGGCGTCCTAGAAAGGAATGATAGTTCAGAAACTAGCCCATTGAAACACCTTGAAGCAGCAAGAAGGGCTTGCTTTTTCACTTGATTAATCCCAGATGTACAGCGGATAAATGAAACTTCTGGAGCCAAAGCCTTTATTCCTACTTATAGGAAAAAAGAGTAAAGTGAATATACTTACATAAACACATATATATATAATGTATAAATATATATACACACACAAAAACACACACACACACACACACACACACACACATATATATATATATATATATATATCTATATATATATATACAGTATATATATATATATCATCGCCTAAGTTAAATTTCGCCAGTCGTCTCTATCTTGAGCTATTAATCCAATACTCCTCCATTCATCATCTCCTACTTCGCGCTTCATAATCATCAGCCATGTAGGCCTGGGTCTTCCATATATGTATATATATATATATATATATATATATATATATATATATATATATATATATATATATATATATAAATATATATATATATATATATATATACATATATATATATACATATATAATCGTCATTGAATCATCATATTTTCTCAACATAAGTGCAATGTTAGTCATTATCACTTAAAAAAGACATAGTTTTGTAGAAACAGTGCTGTAGTGATAGACTAAATGAAGAAAAAGAACAGTCATGCTTTCTTTAACCAAAGGCTTACACCTAAGAATCTAAGGAAGCTGAAAAAATACGAGGATTCCTATAGGAAACATCGACGCCACTAAGCCAATGGTCTTCAATGAAAATTATATTATATATATATATATATATATATATATATATATATATATATATATATACACACACACATATATATATATATATACACACCCATATATATATATATATATATACACAATATGCATATATATATATATATATATATATTACTAGCTAAGCTACAATCCTAAATGGTAATTACAAGACCAAGGGCTCCAACAGGAGAGAATAGCCCAGTGAGAAAAGGAAACAAAGAAGTAATGAACAATTAAACTAATATACTTTAAGAAAAGTATATATACATATATATATATATATATATATATATATATATATATATATATATATATATATATATACAAATAAACGCATTAAATGCACGCATGTAGAGTACATGTTAAGGAATAAGAATCAGTTAGGAGGGGAAGAAATATTTTTGAAACCCTCTTCTTGCACCTTCGACTTTCTTAGTGCTGTAGACGAAGTGGGAAACGTATAAGGGAAATAGAAAAAAAAAAGAAATAGGAATAAAAGGCCCAGTAAGGTGCGAAAGAGGGGGAGAGAGAGGAGGGGATAGAGAGGGAGAAAGAGAGAGGGAGTGAAAGTATACCGTTGTAGGAAGGGGAGGAATAAAAGGAGAAGAATAAAGAAACGGAGGGAGAAAACAGTCAAGATGGAATAGCAACTAAGGGAGACTGTGACGGAAAAGTGGAAAAAAGAATTTGAGGCTGACACCAGAAGGGAAGGGAAGGGAGAGAAGAAGGAGATGGAGGAAGGGAAAAGAAATAACGGATTAATGCTGGATAGAGAGAGAGAGAGAGAGAGAGAGAGAGAGAGAGAGAGAGAGAGAGAGAGAGAGAGAGAGAGAGAGAGAGAGAGAGTTTCTCTTAATTATTGTATAATTCTTACTTATTTGTTGTTAAAAAGATAAAATTAATATCATACAGATATATCTTAAGTAAAATTCATTGGAGAGAGAGAGAGAGAGAGAGAGAGAGAGAGAGAGAGAGAGAGAGAGAGAGAGAGGAGAGAGAGAGAATAAGAATATGACTGTAATCTCCAAATATACCGTGAACACATGACTGCGTATAAACTTTTAAAATTTAGAGATAGATAGAAAAGTACGAAAAATAGCAAAGGAACATCGCACATAAGAAAAAGAAGAAAAAAAAAAACGTTTAAAGGAAAAACAAAAGTTTCCTTTTCACCTCCGCAGCTCCTCCGTTGCAGCAAACGTCGTGTTGAACGTTTTAATGCAACGTGACAAAAGGAAATGAACCTACCGCCACACAAAAATATTCTTATACTTTTTCCCCTTTTATTTTCCTCCCCTTGGGGTCCCTCACTGGCAGAGGGGTAGGGGGTTGGGATGTCCCCTCATTCTCTCCATTTGATGTCATTATTTATATCGTTATATGGGGAGGTGAGTATCTTTCTCTTATTATAAAGGAAGAAAATTATTACATACATGAATCTGGAAAATATTAGTAAAAATAAACCATATATAAAATTATATATTAGAAATTAGGCAAAAAATAATAAAAACAAATATTTCGGAGCTTTTGGCAGAATATATTCACAGGGGTCATCTTTTAACTTGGAGAACAGAGAACCTTCCTAACCAAGAAAATAAATTTCAAATGCCCCTAATTCTAAAAGTAATCTTTTATTTCACATATTTCATCATGGCCTTTTTTCATCAAATAAGGTCTTCAATCTACCTCTGCTATCCTCAACTTCCATCCACTTCCACTGCTTACTCAAAGTCACCTATCCTATTGTCACCATTCCCCAAACTCCATTTTCTTCTAGTTCCCCTTCCCTCACCCCTACCTACTTCCCCCCCCCCCCCCTCAGCCTTCCTTCCCTTTCATCAGGCAGGCATCCTACAAAAAGCCGAGTCCTCACGCATAAGGATGCATAATATATTTCATACTTATTGGCAATCGATACTTCAGTTTGGCTGCTCTCAATATTACCTGAGAGCGTGTGTCATTTGGAGTGTAAAGTTGAGGGTAAAAATATCCGCCAAGCCTGTGATTACCAGATCCAGGCTCAGGCGAAGCCTGGAATTCGGGTGATTGAGGTAAGATGGACCTTCTCCCCCGGTAACCTTCCTGGAATGGGCCATTACGGTTCCGGAACGGATTTTCTGGAATTGCAATACTACTCCGGGAAACGTTTTGTTTGGATGAAGGACAGTCGGGACTGGAGGATACCACCGATTGGGCTTTGGGATGGGATAGGGTCCTTCTCAAAAGGTTTATTTAGGATGGAAGAGTAATTGGGACACTGCTAGGAGAATCTAATATAAATTCTAATCTATAGGAAATATGGTTATTTATTTTGAATTGATTAAACAAGATTACTTAATGCTATAGTCACGGGTAATATCCCTCGGAGCATGACAACATTCCCAAAACTTATAATTATGAAATATTATTCTAATTTCTATTTTCCTTCTATCTGA
Source organism: Palaemon carinicauda (assembly GCF_036898095.1). Lineage (NCBI taxonomy): Eukaryota > Metazoa > Arthropoda > Malacostraca > Decapoda > Palaemonidae > Palaemon > Palaemon carinicauda. Next base: position 112,417,488 of record NC_090743.1, on the reverse strand, counting down.
GATCGGTAAAAAAGTCATCATAATCGCCTAAAGTCAGGGTAAATTATATGCAACTGTCATCAACAATTCAACTAGGAGCAAAACCGCATTTATACATACATACATACACACATATATATACAGTATATATATATATATATATATATATATATATATATATATATATATATGTATATATATATATATATGATTACACAAATGCAGAAATTCACTTATATGTATGCACGCAGTACACACATACATACATACATACACACACACACACACACACACACACATATATATATATATATATATATATATTATATATATATATATATATATATATATATTCATATATACACACACAAAGATGGTGATGCTAAAAGCACAAAACAAGCTGGATGAATTACATCACGCAAAGAAACACCTCATGTCCAAAGACTCAATATTTACAACTTTAAACAATAAAATCTTCGAGAATTGAATGATTTGATTCAGACATTAAAGCACACCGTGTTTTTCCCCTTTCCATAATGCAAAACCTTCATTTCACCTCTGACGGGTTATTCTAAATAGATGTAAATACGTTCAGTTTGCTATAATAGATAAGCTTTCTGGAATCTATAAAATCTATACGAAAGCCTTTGTTTTAAAGGAAGCAGTCTTTGCATAAAATTTCGTACATGTAAATGTCAAGTCTGGGTGTAAAATAAATGGTAAGTCGCCATATAGGAAGTAGTAGAGTGTTTAACTATTCATATAATTTGCATGCTATGAAAATAAGTTGAATAATTTGAATGATTTTCAAATAGTGTGTAATTTTTTTTTATTTACACGGTATGAAGAAAAAAACATTAGTGCAATGGAGTACTACTAAACACCATTCTTTATCTTTATAAGTGTGTGTATATATATATATATATATATATATATATATATATATACCACACACACACACATATATATATATATATATATATATTATATATATATATATATATATATATATATATATATATATATATATATACAGTATATACTATACACTGGCCATCGTCAGATTCCCACATTACTTTTTGAATAAACATGAAATTTGAGTAAGAGAGAGAGAGAGAGAGGAGAGAGAGAGGAGAGAGAGAGAGAGAGAGAGAGAGAGAGAGAGAGAGAGTGTGTACAAATCAGCGGAGAGACAAACAATAAAAAAAGCAGCAGCCACTTACTGAATTATAAAAAGTTGTGAAAAACGACATATATAAAATGTTGCTAAATATTTGTAAATAAATAAATAAATAAGAGAATGCATTAGTGATGTTAAAAGATGTGGCAACTCTTAAATAAGAAATGACCACAGCAATAACAGCAGAAGATAAAGGTTATTCTTGATAGAAAAAGTAACGATAAATATGAATGATTGAAAACTCACTTAACGTAGACTTTATACCATTTATGATACGTACACTTATACAGAATATATATATATATATATATATATATATATATATATATATATATATAATATATATATATATATATATATATATATATATATATAAACATACACACACGAGCATTTAAGTATTTAGGAACTATGATCTTCAATACAGGGTCTTTACAGTTAAGAGTTTATTGGAAGACTGAAAAGAGCAAATAAAACAATGGCTAGGTTGAGCGAGTAAAATTTGGAAATCAAATCGCCTGAAATTACATATAAAAATCAAACTATATATCAGTTTAGTGATATCGGTGTTACTCTATGGGCATGAGTCACGGTATGACAATGAAACAATCTCCAACAGATTTAGTAGATTTGAGAACAAAGCCCTCAGTAGGATATTGGGAGTTAAATGGCAGAACAGAATTAGAAATGAAACAATAAGAGAGATTACTCGAGTGCCATATGTTGATGGATCATGATGAGGGGTAGATGGAGATGGTTTGGGCAGGCTCTTCGCACTCCCCAAGAGAGATTAGTTCACTAAAGGTTCAGTTAGGGTCCACAAGGCACTAGAAGAGTTGGAAGACTCAGGCCTACATGGCTGAGGACTATGAAGCGCGAAGTAGGAGATGATGAATGGAGAAGTATTCAATTAGAAGCTCAAGATAGAGACGACTGGCGAAATCTAACCGAGGTCCCTTGCGCAATAGGCGTAGGAGATGATGATGATGATGATACATATATACATATATATATATATATATATATATATATATATATATATATATATATATATACATACATAAATATATATATATATATATATATATATATATATATATATATATATAGTGTGAGCGATCAGACGGAAATCTCCACCATCGTCAATCTGCAATATATATATATATATATATATACCCTTCGTGCGTACAGCCTTGTGCGTTGTTTAATAAAATACTTGAAAAACGTTGGCCTACTGACAAGTTCGTGAAAGAATTCTAATTCGGATCATCGCCATCAGACAACGTCAACATAGTTCGAACTTGTTAGGAATCTGGTTCAGTCTGGAGAGAGAGAGAGAGAGAGAGAGAGAGAGAGAGAGAGAGAGAGAGAGAGAGAGAGAGAGGTTATAATACTATGATAAAAGTCAAATAAATACTTAACTTTAATGAACAATGTTTTAAATCTCTCTCTCTCTCTCTCTCTCTCTCTCTCTCTCTCTCTCTCTCTCCTACACACACATATATGTATAAGGATACATATATATATATATATACATATATATATATATATATATATATATATATATATATATATATATATATATATATATATATACAACAAATGTAGCCGTTTTTAGTCCACCGCAGGACAAAGGCCTCAGATATGTCCTTATTCATAATATGGGGTTTAGCCAGTTTCCATCACTATTACACAAACGAAATTTAAGAAACCAACTAATTATTCAAAATAGAATGTTTTATCATAAGTAGTATAATGCATTTCAGATACCTTAATTACTACTAAGGCAGGCAGTTAATTCTAACAGCCAGGCCTTCTCCATCATGAGGCTCAATACTACACAGTATTCTAGAAGTTTTATTCCAGCTGTTACCAAGTTGTGGAATGATCTTCCAAATCGGGTAGTTGAATCAGTAGAACTCCAAAAGTTCAAAGTTGGACCAAATGTTTCTATGTTGACCAGGCTGATATGAGTCTTTTTATAGTTTATATATGACATATCTGTTTTTGACGTTGTTAATAGTTTATACAGGACATATCAGTTTTGACGCTGTTACTGTTTTTAGAATGATATATTGTTAATTTATTCTCATCATTTATTTATTTCCTTATTTCCTTTCCTCAGTGGGCTATTTTTCCCTGTTGGAGCCCTTGGACTTATAGTATCCTGCTTTTCCAACTAGGGTTGTAGCTTGGCTAGTAATAATAATAATAATAATAATAATAATAATAATAATAATAATAATATGAGGATTCCTGTCAAGTTTATAAAATATTAACAATATACAATGTCTTGTATTTCATCATCAACATTAAATGTATCACAAGACCCAATAAGAATGCAAAATGTGAAATAGACAAAATGTTTTATACACTATTCAACAGAAGTGAGATATGCATGAATGAATGACGGTCGAATATATGAATTATGAAGAAAAAACAAATCGTGAATTTGAATAACATATTTGAAGATATTTCTCCTTTTACGTACCACAAAAGAGGAAATAAAAGATAAAACTCACTAAAATATATTATTCATCCGGAAAAGAATAGCTTGAATGATTTTTGACTGTTCGAATGCCATCCTTCATCGTTAGGTTAAACACTGGGATCCAAAAAACACACCGAAAAATAACATTACATACCTTAATGTTATTTACATTCAGAATAAAGAATCCACAAGTACATAATATAATATAGAAATCCGTGAAACATGCAAAGCGGTTCCTTTACAAACACTTATATATCTTTTATTATCCATTTCAAATCTGCATAAATTTGGTAATCGTGTAATTCAGGGGACGGATATGTAATTTCATTGGTGCAATGGCCTTCCAAATTGTAGAGCTGTCCAGCACGAGGTCCAAGCATGGAAAACATTTCTCTTGCACAGTTTTCGTGCACATAATTTATTCATTTATTCTCGCATGCGTCTCCTTAGCATATTCTTCAAAAAAAAAAAAAAAAAAAAAAAAAAAAAAAAAAAAAAAAAAAAAAAAAAAACACCACATCCCTTTTTATATCTGGTTTGTATTATGACATTCCTGGTTCTATCCTTTACCTCTCGCCGGTGATTGGCTTATATCGCCCAATCACGCAAATCTTCCATCGATGGCTTCATCGCCTTGTCGATGATTGGTCCATTTATACCAATCACGAACCCACACTCCTTGCTTCAGGATTATCTGTCATTTTATTGGTACATGGGACCCCAATCACAGGTCTGCTCTTTCTCATTTTCGCTATGTAATTTGAAGAGTGGAGGAAAGTAATGGTATAGCCCACATCGCAAGACTTTATCATAAAATAAATTTAGAAATATATCTTAATTTACAGTCAATTGCCCATTTTCGAAGACTAGTAATATACCGTCATAACCTGTATAAACGTGTTTAAAACTTTCATCCTAACAATTAATCATGTTCAAGAGGATAAGAAAAAATAAAAACAGAATTATATGATCTACTAATCTAGAAAATATTTAATAATCAATCCGGTCATTTTTCTCAAGTAACTTTTGTGCAAATCTTAAAAGTAATTCTTCGTCTTATTCACTGAACATCTAATTCAGCTGAGCTTTGCTTAAAGAGCACTAAGTTATAAATCAGTTTTTGTAAATACCTGAATTACCTCAAGTCAAATCAAGAAGGTTTTGGCATAACAAAAGACCACGATAAACTTCTTTTGAACCACTCAGACTTGGTTTGACATCATTTTGGTTAACAGAGTCATTTCGAGATAATCATCATATGGGTGGAGTTCAGTATAGCAAAAGTGCAATATTATTCTAACTAAATTATCCAAGATAAAATCCAACTGCTATAATGCAAAGAGCATAACAGGATTTGAAAAAAAACTAAAAACTTAGAAGAAATTAATTATCAGTACTAAATCTGAATAGAAAAAACTTCTGTAGACTAACAGTAAATTTCCTCACTGAATAAAAAACCTAAAAGCATTTTACAGTTAAACCAAAACAATTTCCGCCCAGAAGAGGAAGCCATTGAACGGTTTTATAGTTCCCTTATAGGTTTAGCCAGATAAACACGAAAAAAAACCTAGATTTTCTCTTTCTCTCTCTCTTTTTCTACTTCACGCTTGCAAGAGCTTTCAAGCTCCCCTTAGTCGAATGAGAAGGCAGAGCTGAAGGCCTCCCATTTTAGACCCTATGGCACGTGTTTCTTCTGCATGACCTAAGGACCACCAAGTGGTCGTCATGCAATCCTAAATTTGTGTAAAAAATGTACCGAAAACCGATACTGCCAATAAGGGGGTGTTGCCAAAGTACCATGCAAGGAGAGGAGAGCAGAGGAGAGAGAGAGAGAGGGCGTCGCTGATAGGTGGTCTATAGGGAAGTATATACCTTAGTCTCCTTGCACTTCCGGAGGGGGAAGGGGAGGGGGAGGGTATGGTGAAGGAAGGAGGGTGTACCCTTCGAGGGATACCGTCCCCTCTCTCTCTCACCTAACCGGAACGAGAGCCAACATGGTTGAAGATTTTTGCCTTCGATAAATCAGAATTACTTCATGGATTATCACGGTGACTCTCTCTCTCTCTCTCTCTCTCTCTCTCTCTCTCTCTCTCTCACGCAATGGATGGTACTGGTTGACATGATAGAAAAAAAAAAGATTTTAGGATTCTTCAGCAGAGAACTCAATACTCCCATGAACTGCTATTGTTAGATCATATTATTAACTAATGAACCTGATCTCTAGAATAGATATTAACAACGATCCTGTCCTAAAGGGGACAATGAAACACGTTGCATAGCCAGATCTGAATGTCGAACTACTTGTTGGTTGGCGAATGCATCGGTATGTGATCTATTATTATTAGTAGTAGTAGTATTATCACTATTGTACGCTACCCGTCAAAAAAGACAGCTAAATATTTGAATAGATACACAAACACACGCACACCCCTCTCATCAGGGTATGACTACTCTCTCCCTTTACCCGGCAAGGGATATCTGACCGTGACTGGAAAGATAAAACACACACACACACATATATATATACATAAATATATATATATATATATATATATATATATATATATACACATATATATGTATATATATACATATACAGTATATATATAATATATATATATATATATATATATATATATATATATATATATATATATATTTATGTATGTATATATATGTGTGTGTGTGTTTATCTTTCCAGTCACGGTCAGATATCCCTTGCCGGGTAAAGGGAGAGAGTATTCATACTTGCCCTTTATTATATAGGGGAAATTATTATCATTATTAGCTAAGCTGCAACCGTAGTTGGAAAAAAAGGATGCTATAAGCACAAGGGCTCGAACAAGCCAAATAACCCAGTGAGATAAGGAAATATAAAAATCCAACCAATCATCTGACAAAATACCAAACGAACAAACATTTGAGTATAGCATATTCCAATCCAATCCTGAAAACTGGTATGACTTGAATCTGATAACGAATTGATATCAAAGAAATAATTCTCATTTTCCACGCATCCGAAACCCCAAAAGGCGCATGAAAGGGGCAATAAATGGCTTCAATCTGACAAAGCAACAATAAATATCCAGAATAATCTATACATTGATACTTCACTGAAATAATGAGTACCCTGAGTAATTACCTTCGCAGATTTTCATGTGTCTCGCAAAAACAAAATCTGAGTCTCCATCGATTAGACTGACAGAATTCTGACATCTACTCAAAGTGTCGCTTAACTAAAGCCTAAAACCATGTTTCAGAAACGTATTAAGTCCAAATCGATACTTAAATTCTCCCAAAGCAAACACAAACGTTAGTCACACTATAAGGAGACGAAATACATCATTAGCTAAAACGCTTCTCGGCTATTGCAGTTTTTCATCACAATCACCTACTCCATCTCTCGAACGTTAAAAATAAAGTGGAATTTTCTTAAGAGAAATTTCATGTTCTTAATATATTAACACAATCGACCATAGAAGCGTTTTAAGCAATATCATCAACGACAAAAGTAACATGAAAATAGCTATAATGATGCCAATCTCTGTTTACTATTTTCTATCAATGGGAGGAAAAGCATTTATTATGAACAATCCATAAGGACCTTTAAAAGCAAACTTAAAGCTCCCAAACTCATTTTTGATAATATAATGCATTACCACTGTCTAAGACATAGAGCTTCTAAATCTATAGCCCATCAATATTGACGCATTGGCTGGACTGTGTTTGTATATAAAACAAGGAGCTATTTTTCACGCATTCCCGCAATTTTAAGAAAGAAAGAAAAAAAACAATGAATCTATTGTACTTAAGTAACCCTTTTTGATGTGATTACACCGGCTGTGCAACTCCACGTTTAAATGGCCATTTTGCTTCGTAAAATGTAAGAAAACACGAATGTCTTATACCAAGGGACCGCCTTGAATCCATCGAAGAAATCAATGAGTAAAAGCTATATTGGAAACTATGCGACGTTAAGGAAGTTTTAAATGGGGTGATTCAGACATACCTTACACTCAAAGGCACGAGCGTGTGTGTGCTTAAATAATATTATCATACTTTAAACGGGCAATTACTTGGTCAATTCCTAATTGCTTAGGAAAACTGAAATTATCATTGTGGGTTCCCAGGCATACACCAAATACATATATACATACATACATACATAGGCATAGAAGGAGATGATGATGATGATGATGATATATATATATATATATATATATATATATATATACATATATATATATATATATATATATATATATATATATATATACATATATATATATATATATATATATATATGTGTGTGTGTGTGTGTGTATGTATGTATATTATTCAAGGCCAGTAAATCTAACACGTTCATATTCATCATAACCGGAAACGGTGAATAATCAGTGTGCTCCACGTGTCACAGAAAATGCACACGCTTCAAATCCCACCAATAAAAAGAGATATTAAAAAAAAAAAGATTGAAAAGAAATAACATAATCTCCATCAGTTAGTATTTGATGAAAGCGGCAAAAGGAATTTTCGAATTAATAACTGAATCAAAGTATACGAGCCTAATAACCTTCTGTGTACTTCGATAGTTTAGGACGAATTTTTTCATTTCTAGACCCCAGGGATTCAATTCCACATTTTCGTAATTCCACATCGTTGTTTACTTTATATTCTCTTATTGCCGTTACTAAATATTCCAATCTTAAAACTTCTTTACTTTTGTCCTTCACTTATCATCCACTGAAGAACTGCAAATGCAAATCACTGTGTTTCAGCAATGCATTTCATATCTAATCTTAAATCCTGTACTAAACAACATTAGATAATCTCTATCACCCTTCCTCTTTCTCTCTCTCTCTCTCTATTGTGTCCTTTTCTCGTGAGGATCTCTTCTCTTTATTTGTCATAATTTCTCGAGTGTCTTAGAGCAGGAGTGAAGAGGTCACTCCACGTTCTTACTGTTATTGTTCTTCTTCTTCTTCTTGGACCTTCTTCCCTTGACATCGAGTCTCTCTCTCTCTCTCTCTCTCTCTCTCTCTCTCTCTCTCTCTCTCTCTCTCTCTCTCACACACACACACACACACAACTAGATGTATATCATAAGATGTTAGATAAATAGATAGATATATAAACAAAATAATAAATAAACAGAATATGGAAAAATTGAAATCTTAAGGTACATCGTGAATACAATACCTCTATTCTGTTCCCAATGCTAATACATCAGGCTGCCCACATAGGAAAAAATATATACACTATACATATATATATATATATATATATATATATATATATATATATATATATATATATATATATATTTATATATATATATAGACATATATAAATTTTATAGCTAGTATATAATGATTCAATTGTAAAAAATATAGCGCTTGTACATTGAGGATCAACAAAGTTGTTTAGAGAGAGAGAGAGAGAGAGAGAGAGAGAGAGAGAGAGAGAGAGAGAGAGAGAGAGAGAGAGAGAGAGAGAGAGAGAGAGAGATGAGCATCTCATCTAATTAGATTTACAGATAACAAAGAATACAGGAAACAGATAGTAGAGATAACTGGAGCAACTATGTATTAAAGAAGAACTTGAAACAAACAAGATTTGATTAATGAAGAAACTATGGTCGGACTACCAAGCAATGGGACCACTAGGTTATTCAACAACTGAGAGAGAGAGAGAGAGAGAGAGAGAGAGAGAGAGAGAGAGAGAGAGAGAGAGAGAGAGAGAGAGAGAGCCTTATCTTACCTTATTCTATTGCCTTATTTTTTGTTTGGGTTCCCCCAGGTCCTCCAATGTGAGGTAGAGAGGGAGAGGGTTAAAAAGGCTGGAAAACAAGAGGAAAGGAGAGAAGAGGGAACGTAGGTAGCGTCGACGGGTGAAAAAGTGGGTGCTGGTACCTTTTATGAGATTTAAGGAAATTTTAGTTTAATGGCCAGGCGCTGGGACCGGGGAGATTATTCAGCAACTGGGGAAAATCCAGAAGTTGTAGAATGAAATTGTGAATTGCTAAAATTTCGAACAGCCATTAGACCCTTTACCAACGCCTACAGTACACCGCGAGAGATGCACTGACGGCACTTGTCTACCTACGGAGTTAAGGCAAATAAGTCTATACATTGTAAATCTCCAGCGATTCATACATCATACAAATCCACTTTGTTCCATGAAGGGATTTCCCGCTGGATTTGGCCAATCTTCTCTATAATATTCCCTAAGATCCCCCAATTTAGTCCCCAAATCCCGAAATTCCCTCTATCATATCTTAACTCTCGAATTATCTCCTAAATCTAACGAAGCTCTTCCCATGACTTCGGGGAATTCTCCCTAAATTCATTCCACAAATTCCTGAAATTTCCCTTTGATCGCTTGGAAGAGATTGTAAGAGAAGAATGGTTTTACTCTTTTTAAATATATTCAATAATGATTAAAGGTTTTGTGTTTTTAAAAAAAAAAGAAAGCAATTCATCCCAACGTTATTTTATTTCTAATAGGAAAATATTAACATTCACCAAAATGCCACTGTTGATGTCCACTATTGATAATACAGGATTTAAAGGTACATAACATTCAAATTATTTCTATTTAATGAAAAAAAAAGTGTATGTGGGTAAATGACATAAAAGTTACAATTACCTAACGTAAAAATATAGCAGCTAAAAATATAGAGTTCTATTCAAAATATCCAACCATAACTAAATTTTTAAAGAAAGAAAATAATACCAATATTGACTATAATAACGGATTAATATTGCGCCTAACAACGCGAACTAGTTTAAAAGCAAAGCGATAAACCATACATTTTTCAGTAGTCTTTTTTTTATGTTCAAAGAGTGTGCTACTTCAAAACACCTCCAAACACACTATAACAATTGTCTTCCACTACTCTGCCAAAACTTTCTTACACGAAATCATTTCCAACGATCCTCCATCTAGCTCTTTAAACTTTTTTCATGACACCCCCCCCCCCCCACCCCACCCCTTGTCATCCTCCTACCACTACCTACCTCCATATCAGCCATTACCAGGGGAAAAAACCCTAAGATATAAATTAGAAAAAAAAGTAACTCGGGCAATAGAAAATCTTACCAACTCCGAAAAAAACCCACTAAGTGGGGGTATTACGACAGCGCAGAACTCCTTCGCAAGCACAGCTTTCATGACCAAACTTACCGCATACGAGACCTGATAAATTCCCGCAAAGTGGAATTTAAGTTGCGACGGAGAAAGTGATTCCAACGCTTCTCATTATTTATTCTGACAAGGGTGTTCTAATTTGAAACTACACCTCCCCCACAAAAAAGGGCAACCTATAGATTTTTCATCTTATTCGACTGTGTTAGTTCTTGAAAGTACTTTTCGGTACAAACCATCAAGATTTCTATTTCCTCCTTTGAGTCTGTATTTGAAATTACGACTTACAATTTCATTAATAAAAACATCTATTCTAAAAGGAATATCCAGGTCAGCCGCTTTAAATCAATACAATAGCTCTTGAATACTATAAAATAAAAGATATATTCATTAACAGAGACAGCTATTTTTGAGGGATTATTTGAAAAAAAAAAAATACTTTAAACAATAATAGATAAAAACACCTGAAATGAAAAAGAATAAACGATTACTACCTCATTATTGACTCTAATAATTGTGGTGGACTAATAACACGCAAGTTTTCTGGCCCCCTCACCCGCCCCCCTTCCCAAATCAAATCTACCCCCCCAGAAATTTACCATGAAAGCAAGAACGAAAAAAGAAAGAAAATCCCCAGATTTGAATCTGTTTTCTTGTGTATTTCTCAAAGTTTATAAGAGGGCCATATTATGCGGAGCCCCAAAACCTACCCTGGCGAGTCTTCATTCACCTTTTTATTTTCATTCTCCTTCATGAGCAAAGTTGATGCTGATGATGATACTAATGTTCGAAGCGTACCGCTAAGTATCGCTCTTTTCGCGGTTTCGGGTCTAGCACATTGGTAGAAAAGGAGGGGGGGGGGGGTGTCGAGGTAGGGGGTTGGGAGGAGGGGATGAAGCAAACTTAATGGGGTTTAGATAAGAGTTAAGGGAATCTAATGAGTAGAGATAATAAGGGGAGTAGAATTTTCAAGTAATGGCGTCCAACGGAAAACCTGTATGATGTCAATAATAACAATAACAAAAACAACAAAATGCAAACGTTTCTAGCCCACTGCAGAACAAAGGCGCCAGACATGTCCTTACCCATCTCCAGAGTTTGCCATTTTCATCACCATGCCGGCCACTGCCAAACACAAAACATGAGTATGTACATGTCTGATGCCTTTATTCTACAGTGGATTACAAACGGCTGTATTTGTTGTTGTTGTTATCGTTTTTGACCTTACCATCTTACAGGTTTTCCTTTAATGATGGTGGGAGACTTTAGTCTGATTATTCACAGCAAATCAACCTAGTACAGCTAGTACAGCTTTGCTGATTATGGCGATGCACAAACCCTTTCACTACGCTAAAGTAACCACAGTCAAAAGGATGTCAAAGGTTATTCTTATTTTCATGCAGTTCTCCTGTATCTACATACACATAAGGAGAGTATTCGAGGGTGCTTGAAAGAAATAATGAGAAAATAGGTCGAATGGAGCAGCGGTCAGCGTTTAGTAAAAACGACGCGCGAGTTAACTCATCGTTACTTTGTAAACATGAGTTAGTAAGGAAGAATCCATTTCGTGATATCAAATATAGAGTCATATATAAAATCACAAATATTGAATATACTAATAAATATTAACAATGAAGATAAAATCAACCAAAAATAATTATTAGCAATGTTATTATCAGTAACAACAACAGCACTCCCCAGAACCACTTCCTGAACCATTAACAAAACACTTGGGGCAAATCTCATCCACCATTGGGAACACCAATCGATAGATACCTTCTCTCTCTCTCTCTCTCTCTCTCTCTCTCTCTCTCTCTCTCTCTCTCTCTCTCTCTCTCTCTCATTGGCGTCAATAACTCTCAATCACCTCCAAATCAATCAGGAACCAGTGGAATGACATGGGGGGACAGTGGGAGGGGAGTCATTAAATCACGAATCAATGGCTCCTTCAACCCTAAGCATTATGAAAGGTGTTATGCTTGGGACAGATGGGGGGGGGGGGAGGTGGAACGGGGAGGGGTAAGGGGGGATGAGGGGGGGGGGGGTGTATGTAAGCAGGGAAAAGGCATTCACTGCTAATGCTATAATCAGTGTTATGTGATTATGGGGCCGTCGTGGTGTTAACATCCCTATCCTATTGGAATTGTGTTGTTTTATTTTTTTTTCTGTTTTGCTTAAGTTTCTGCCACGATGCTTTTAGTAACACAGAGCCTAATGGGTAATCACATCTATATTGCAACGCTCTTGAGATACTTGCTTATCCTACTACACTAAAACAATTAATTCCATTCTATATTATTCCTAAAATAGCTCCTTATCCTACAATATTACCCCAATCAGGTCTACTTGACACTATTCCTAAAATAGTTCCTTGTACTACTATACAGCCCTAATAGGGTCTATTTTAGCCTTAATTTTTTTAAATACCGACTGCCTTGTTTACCTCCAAGCATTTCACTAATCATGGATTATTTTTTGGAACACATCAATAATTTCCACAGTTTTATGAAAATTTCCTTATTCTCATTCACCAGCAGATACTTGATAAACAAAAACAGATTCCGAAAATTTCCAATTTTTATACCAGTCCGTGACTATCATCAGGGAGTGTTTTTCTCCTTTGATTAATTC
>NC_090743.1:112396561-112399061 GCF_036898095.1 Palaemon carinicauda | reverse complement strand
AATTAGTTAAATGAAGTTTTTGCATATAACAATAACTCTCCTGTTCACAAGTCCGTGTCCTTGGCTATAATATTACATTACATTACGCTCCGTTGTATCGGTAACTAGGGGTGCAGGTGGGAGATAGGATGTGTGGAGGGGAAGGGGGGAATAAAACAATACTTCCTCACCACCTAATACTACTAATTGCCCTTAATTACCTGACAGCCTCTTCCTCCACCTTCTTCTAACCCCATCCACCTTTCATTGAGGGAGTCCCCAAGCAAAGACATTATGTACAGAGTAACATAATAGCTTCTCGAGCTTGTCCTTTGCCGAGTATTTAAACGAAGCCGTTTTCGTTCGTTAAAACAATCGAGGGCAAGAAAGCGTTCGCTTTAGAAGACCCTCATAAACGAGCTAATGGGAAGAGGTGAGGAGTTTCTTTGAGAAACGCCTGCCAGGTGAATGAAGCCGATTGGGACATCGCTGCTACCTTGTTAATCAACGGGCCCAAAAGGAGCCCATTGTGCCTGTAATCATACCCTAACCCAAGGACCGGAAGCACCCTTCGCCCAATCAGGTCAAACCAGTGACGACTTGGTGTAACTACATAGAGCCGATAAGAGGCGCGCAGGCATCCTGTACCTTAATCAGGTAGTAAAAGGTTTGCCCATCTCGGGAGATGATTAGATGCAGTGACTTCTATCTCATCTTGGAAGCATCTGCTACTGTAATATACATTCCCATCTCACACCACATACGTGATCATCATCATCATCATCCTCATTATCCTGATCATCACTATCATCACCCTGATTGCAGGCGTCTTGATTTGAACCCGAGGAGTAATTACCGATATTCAAATGAATGTGGGAAATTGACTTCGCTTTTCTAATCTCGGTCCAAATACAAAACGTTAATGGGTCTTTTCAATTTCTTTCTTCAATTGACAATGAGTTGAGCTTGCAATCGTCAATGTTAAAATTGATCTTCCTTGGAACATGAAGTTTGTTAATTTTTCAATTTGTTTGAGAATTTGTTTGAGATTATTTATTTTTCGTGAGATGACATTTCAAGCAGTATTTCATTAACAATTAATGAAGATCGTGGAATCTGGAGTTATGAATGATTTCACTCAAATGAAAAGCCGTATGAATTTTGAAAGTCTGATATTATAAAATGAAATTTCAATGACTTTCTAGCATACTTTAGTCTTTAAAATAGTGAAAAAAAATATCCAACTATCAGTGAAAAAAAAAAAATAAACAAGAGCAATCAGATATTAAAGATCGCTGCCAATGAATATTGCCAACATTTTACTCAAGTCTGCGGACAAAACAAATTTTTGTACATGATGACCGTGGATGAATCTACCGTATCATTGAGGTAAAGTCTACGGAGAACGCACCCACCTTTTCATATGCTGACTGTAGATAGAGAAAAATGCCAATTCGGATCTAGAATCCGGAACCGAATCCGGATCATCTGCAAAATTTCAAGGGTTCGTCCATAACCTAAGATCTATTTATGGTGAAAATGTCGTCAAAATGATTCGAGTAGCTTTACCGTAATCCTGTCCACAGACAGACAGACACACACACACACACACAGACAAATGAAGGAATAAATAAACAGACTCTATTTTACAACCTCCTTAGGGAGGTAACAAGTACTACTAAACATTAACACTATAAAAGGACAAAAAAAAAAAATATAGAAAACCTTCAGATAACAAAAGATGACTTCCTTCATCTCAGTGTCTGATCTTTCTCCAAACGAAATACATAAATGAATATATATAAATAGAGAAATGAAAACAGTGTTTGTCACGTGACATAGGACGGGACTTTGCTCCACGAACACGCAATCCCCAACCGATACCTGTGATTGTCACACCTGTTTCATCAATTACTAAGAGTGACACGCATCCATGCATATCTCATCCTTTCTCCCATACACAGACTCAGGCCTATATTATTCCTATATGAGAGAGAGAGAGAGAGAGAGAGAGAGAGAGAGAGAGAGAGAGAGAGAGAGAGAGAGAGAGAGAGATAAGAACATCGTTTATTTGAAAACACTTCTAAATGATCTTTGGCCAGGCTGCGTATGGAATCCCTATTCCACATTCTCTCTCTCTCTCTCTCTCTCTCTCTCTCTCTCTCTCTCTCTCTCTCTCTCTCTCTCTCTCTCTCTCTCTCTCTCTCTCTCTGTTCCGACCAAGAGTTTCAATTCTTCACCCATGACGATTTAGAAAAATTGGGACTTGTCCGAAAAACAATTTCGCAATTGTATTTTGTTGCCGATTTTGCTGTCGGTGAAAGTGTTTCTGTGTGCGTTTGTGTGCCTGTGTATGTTACGAGCGAGCACGCGCGCACGTAAGAGTGTGCGCAAAGGCTGCCTCTGACTTAACTGTTTTAGCTGATTGGCTAGAGTGATTATTGTAATTTGTCGATGGCTAAGATAATTACATTTGCGGTCAACTCTCTTGGCGGGTTTTATATCCCCCAGATCTCTCTCT
>NC_090743.1:112394001-112396061 GCF_036898095.1 Palaemon carinicauda | reverse complement strand
AAGGTAAAGTAAATTAACTTAGAAATTGTAAAAACAGCTAAAGACGACATAAAAAGGAAAACAAAAATACAATAGATTTGGCGGAACAATCTCATGTTTACGAAGATATTCGCATTCAAGACACAGACATATCTTATTTTCTTGAAATCAAAAACAAAATAAATACTTAACTATTTAAATATTTAGATGGCTATCACCTAAACTGTTTCAACATGTAAAAAGGCAAAGGGCATTTATAATACAGTATTCTATGAAAGAGAAACTTTTCCTCAAAAAAAAAAAAAAAAAAAAAAAAAAAAACGGCAATACTCAAAGCTTAAAATCCAGTCCTTTTCATTTCTAAATTATATTATTTGTTTCAAACCTCAATGATTTACATACATTATACATACACTAGTGTACGCGACCAGTAAAAAATGACAGACTTACACAGAATTCAACCCTTCCTAACCCCACCACCTTCCTATTTCCTAACTACAACATTGCAGTTCGATTAATTTGTGGGATATTATTGTTTTTAAGTGTACCTCTCAGGATACTCCCTATCACCAGGGTATGGCTACTCCCTTTGGCCCCTTCCTCAGAGATGGGGAGAGACCGAGTACGTTTGGCAATGCCACTGTGTGACAGGATATATATATATATATATATATATATAATATTATATATATATATGTATGTATATATGTACATATATATATATATATATATATTATATATATATGTACATACATACATATATATATATACATATATATATATATATATTTATATACATATATACATACATACATACATATATATACATATATGTACATACATACATAACATAGTTATATATACTCTCTCTCTCTCTCTCTCTCTCTCTCTCTATATATATATATATATATATATATATATATATATATATATATATATATATAAATGTATATATATATATATATATATATATATATATATATATATATATATACTGAATATATATAAAATTACACGTGTGATAGTGTGTGCTGTGTGTCAATAACGGTTACAACTACTATAACAAATTCTTGGCAGAATATGAAAAGCATAAACGTAGGACTTCGTCACCCTTTCCATAAGGACCGAAGGATCCATTCCCTTAATCCTCCAGCCCATATGCCCAATTTGGGCCCAGGCCGCCCGGGGTCATGAATAATTATTCATGAGTATGAAGGGAGTAGTTTACAGAGTGAATGAATGAAGGGAGGGGGGGATTACACCGCTTAACATTCTATATTACCCTTTAGTTGCGTATGCCGTAAGTGGTCTATAAATACGCAAAGCGTACATTCCGTCCGTGGTTCCTCATTCTAAATAAAGAGTGTGTTTTAATTTTCTACTTCTTTCATATTCATGTTTCTATTCCTGAATTTCAGGATTGAGGTTTATATAAGCCTATACAAACACAATAGATTGAAAATATTTTAAATATTTGTATTTGAAATTCATTCATATAGTTTATCTCGTCTAACTTTTCGCAAGCGTATGTGTGCGTACGTGTGCGTAACAGCAATCACGTGCCTGCGCAGGGTATTTTCGTGGTTCCATCAACCAATATTAATGCTATTTCAAGGTATACAAACACTCTCTCTCTCTCTCTCTCTCTCTCTCTCTCTCTCTCTCCTCTCTCTCTCTCTCTCTCTCTCTCTCTCTCTCTCTCTGGTTTTGAGTGGCCTATTTTCATCCCTTAGCCATCACGTTTTGGTTCTTTTTCATGGAATGGTGATTTCATTTTTTTTATTTAATTTTTCTCATTTAGATTAAATTATTGTAGTTTCTCTGTCCAATTAATCTCTTGTTCATTCATGAAAATATAACCGTCTGTCTCTGTCTCCTTGAAACGTTACTTTGTCTCTCTGAAAATGATAATGGCTCTCCATCTAAATATCTATATCTCAAACTTCACCCTTTCCCATGGACGTGTTACTATCTCTCTCTCTCTCTCTCTCTCTCTCTCTCTCTCTCTCTCTCTCTCTCTCTCTCTCTCTCTCTCTCTCTAACGTATCTATTCTACAGAGAAAAAGTACCAACTCTCTCAC
>NC_090743.1:112351501-112391501 GCF_036898095.1 Palaemon carinicauda | reverse complement strand
AACATATAAAAATGCGTGATGGAATTAATAAATATATAACGAAAGAAAGCTATTTTTATCGATGAGTAGAGAAATGGCTGCAGATTTTCATAGGTAGAATATATTCGTATCAGTAACCTGTATAAAATGTTTCCTTATTTTGCCGAAAGTATATTGTTTGCCTAACTTCACATATCTAAAAAACATTATAATATTAAGTGAACCCTGGAGAGAGAGAGAGAGAGAGAGAGAGAGAGAGAGAGAGAGAGAGAGAGAGAGAGAGAGAGAGAGGATTGCAACATAGCACATGATGAAAGGTAATGGAAGGAAAATATGATCATGGTAATGAGAACAGCTGTACATCCGGTCACTTGCAGAACACAACAGTTACAAAGATCAGCGATGCGGGCACACGTGCGCACAATGAAACTGCACAACGTTGCGCACCTCTCTCTCTCTCTCTCTCTCTCTCTCTCTCTCTCTCTTCTTACTAGGTCAGTAGTATGGTATTTTAATCAATAGAAATACGGAAAATTATAAATTGTATTAATAAGACCAATAAAATGTCCTATACACAAATAAGTACATTTATCCATATAAACACCCAAATCAGTATACATATATATGTATATATATACATATATATGTGTGTATGTGTGTATATATGTATGTATGCATGTATTTACGTAAGAATATATATATATATCTATATATATATATATATATATATATATATATATATATATATATATATATATATATACTGATTTGATGACCTCACACACACACACACACACACACACACATATATATATATATATATATATATATATATATACATAAAGTGTGTGTACGTTTATATAAATATGTATAACTACACTGTATATAAGATTGCCAATCATATAATCCTAGTTATAAGCCCCCAATTTCAAAATGAAATCTTAAATGAAGAGGAGAAAACATAAATAAATGTTGTAAGCTGACAGCAACTTATACGCAAATCATAACAACACTATTGCGTGAGTTGGAAAGTCCCTACTCACTATAACTCCCACGGCGTCACCCTCCCAACCCCCACCCCCTCTCCTTCCCCCGTCCCCTAAGGCCACCCTATTTACGTTATTTCAATCCCTCCCTCCCTTACTCTTCTCTTCATATCATATCCCCTCTGTCCTTACTTTGTCTCCCCCCCTCTCTCTCCCCCTCTCTCTCTCTCTCTCTCTCTCTCTCTCTCTCTCTCTCTCTCATGATTCATAACTTGGATCTCAATCACAACATTCTTGGCCTCCCTCTCCTTATTATTATAAATATAACCTTTCTATTTATCTTTATTTTCTTCGTAATCCTTTATTTTTATGTTTAATTATAGTTCTGAAGTCAATTATAACTATCCATTATACGTCTCTCAATATATTTCTACCTTTTCTAGTCGCTTTTAGCCAGGCGTATATTTTCGCTTACCCGGTCCAGCCTTTTATTACATTCTTTATATTCTTACATTATTTATTTTCCTACATTTTTCACGACCTGGGCAAGAATGAACGGCAAGTGACTCAACAAAACAGTCACTGACTGGCTGACTGTTTCGTCTGTCTGACTGACGCCATCGAGGGGGGTGACTGGTACCAGGTGTGGGGGCGTGACAATAATAGCATGGAGTTGGAGAGGGAGGAGGAGGAGGAGGAGGGGGAGGGGGAAGGAAAAGGGGGTAGGAAGGGGGGGGGGGGGGGGAGTTTGTGTTATGACTGCTAACGCTGTGCTTTCGGAGGTTAGTCAGGTCTTTTTCCCGTTAACTAACCGCTGTTCCTCATGCAAGCATGACTTGGCTTCGTCTGTCTCTTTCCCTTGTCTCTATGGCACCTGGAAGTCTTGCGTAGAGAGAGAGAGAGAGAGAGAGAGAGAGAGATTTGAAACATTATTATTGTTTATTTGATAAATTAGATATCATAAAGATGAAAACTTTATGTAATTTAGGATCTAATACGATTGCTAATCCAGTTACGCAAATGTGAATGAAAAGCATTATTTTTGTAGTTATGTGATCATCAATAATAGTAATAGTAGTAGTGGTAGTAATATTTTCATTAAAACAGTCATGATTTGAAAGCAAAATCCCATTATAAAAGTAGCATTTTTATCAAAAAAGTTATGATTTGATAACTAAACCACATAAAAAAAAGGAGCATTTTCATAAAAAAAATTGTCATAATTTGAAAGCTAAATCCTATTAAAAAGTAGTATTATTATAAAAGGTCATGATTTGTTAGCAAAATCCCATTAAAAAGTATTATATTAATAAAAACATTGACGATTTGAAAGCAAAATCCCATTAAATCGTTTGTATCACTTGAAGTCCACTTACATTCAGAACCTCACTTATGACTATGTTCATACAAATACAATACATACACTTATGAATACTACACATCTTTCTTCCGTCTGATGAAGTGTTCTCTTAAAAGCCGTTTAATCACATAGTGTCAAGCTATAAGTAAGCGAAGTTGAGAGGTCACGTGATCGTTCGTTTTAAATCTACAACATGATCATTTTTCTACTACATTTTTTCAGACTTTTATTAAGCGAGCTTCCAACATTTCACGAAAGGGATACAGTTACTCTTGACATATGATCGCTTTTTTAATAACAAAAAAAGTAATAAGAATAATCTGGATTTTGCTCGAATTATCTTGAATAGTGTCAAGGCTGCAACCAATTATATTTGGTTACTTTTCTATAGAAATCTTAATCATAAATACTTTCTTGGGGGAAATTTCTCTTTAAAGATTTAAAGGTTAAAAGGTCGCTCATGAATGGCAGAGGCAAGGGACAGTGACATTGCCCTAGCAATCAGGACAATGCCCTAGAGAATGACCATATATTATATGATCAGCACCCAAGCCTCCCCGCCACCCAACCTAGGACCAGGGAGGGCCAGGTAGTGGCTGCTCATGACTCAGCAGATAGACTTATAGGCTCCCCAAAACCCCACAACATTACTTCACAAGGATGGTAATGTTGTAGACACTAATGGAACTGAGCGGGGCTCGAACCCCCGACTGGTTAACACCAGGCAGAGATGTTACCAATCAGGCCACAGCAACCTCTGTGCAATGTGAAGCAAAGTCATCACTCATATAATCCTGTAAAAAAGAATTGACGTCATATATATATATATATATATATATATATATGTGTGTGCGTGTGTGTGTGCGCGCTCGCTGGCGCGTGTAACTCCTGGTTCCAAAAAAACATCTGGAAATAGGTCATAAACCTCCCAACTATCTCCGACCTACCCCACCCACATTTCTGAAGCTTAATCTCCTCTCCCACATTTTGAGATCAAAATCGGTTGCCAGTTTGCCCGAGAAGCCAAAATGAATGCCAGGACACTAAAGCAAATATATGACCCATAAACCACTGTAAAGAAAGCAGAAAAAAAGTGAGAAAATTGATAAAACGCAAGACAAATGAAGAACCAGAAGAGATGAACATCAGAAAGATATAAACCCGTATAGCAGGGTTCATTAGCCAGCGCGAAGGGGAGGGAGGGAGGGGAAGGGGAGGGGGGGCCAGGCCCATGATGTCGTCGAAAGAAAAGTATTACAATTCAACATGACATAATGAAGTAGGGAAAAATCATAATCAAGAAAATAACAATAGTAATACCTTCCCCAGGTCATTAAATCGGCGATTATACGACCCTAAACAGGAACATAAAACTCAATTTGGGCAAAATTTGAACCGATGGCATTCTGCCGTGTGAGAAAATACAATGAACTCTATTCTAAGGATCGTAAAGTGTGGCTCTTTATTTTTTTTCGTGTGTCATCTTTGTTTCATTCGAATAGCCATTGATATAATTTACTAATAACTCCTTCTTTTGCTGAAGGTTAATTTCAATATAATATTCTTTTTATTCCGTTTACCTTTCTATCTAGGTCTCTATGGTATACATAACACATACACGCATAATATATATATATATATATATATATATATATATATATATATATATATATATATATATAGATATATATATATATAGAGAGAGAGAGAGAGAGAGAGAGAGAGAGAGAGAGAGAAAATTAATGACTTTTCTCTTTATTGATGTTAACCTACAATCGTTTTTCGTCTGAAATTTAGCAACAACTTAAAATACAAATCTATTAATAGTCCAAATTCAAACTCTTTGAATCAATGTTAGCATCTCCTCTTGCACTTCAAAGCAACATAAAACAAGCAATAGCTGTTGATAAAACACTTTGAGCAACACGTGCAGCACCAAGTTAGAAAACGCCACCGTTTGACAAGTTACTCATTGCTAACAAAAGCTAGCAACAGTTGCTATTTAATCACTAGCGTTCGTCGTACCCTGCCTGACTATGTGAAAACAAGTCGCGCAACGACAAGGTCCCGAAAGTTTTCTGAAAGCAAAATTATCAGCTGGAACAATTATAACCAGCCCTTAAGTCTATCATCAGTAAATTGTTTCGGGTCATTTTTTTTTTCGCTGGGTGGCTGTAAGCCGACTCGCGCGCCATTGTTTTAAATGGCCCCTTCTTTCTAAAATTATAATTAAGAACTGCACTCCTGCTGACCTAATGATCATTACGCATAATTGTCTCTTTTTACGGCTACTTGTTATTTCAAACAATGTTTTAATGGGGTTTCTTCACTGAAGTGTAAGTGGGACTTGTGCACATGTCTGATTTCTGGATTTTTTTTTCTTTAGATTCACAGGTGTTCATTTTCTTTATTCATAATATTTTTTCAATATATTTCTAGTACCAAACTGCGTTCATTCTTCGCACACTTATTTGTTATATATATATATATATATATATATATATATATATATATATATATATATATATATATATATATATATATATATGTATATAATTACTCTACGCGTCAATTTAGAACTATTTACCTAGCATACAAGCATTCACCCACGCCCCAATTCTTTGTGTATTCTTCCTACAATATCATTCATCTAGCCAGGCCGTGGAGCGCGCACGCTCTTTCCCTCATTTGCCGAATTACACCTCAATTTTTGCTTACTCATTTCCTCACACTCTTTCCTCATTGTCTCTCTATTCATTACCGCATATTTCAACGTCACTTCCCTCCCCACGCCTCCCTTGTTTTCCTCACACCTGCAGAAGGTACCAAACTGCACAAATCCATTGTGTTGTTAGCCTAACAGACTACTGGTCCCGCCAGGGGTTTCCAGGACACTTTGTGAGTTTTCTGGGCGTATTGTCAGAAAGGGATTAGTTTTTATAGACTACCCTCCTTTTCAATCTAGTCTCGTGATTTTTTTTCTCTTTTGAAATAAACCCATTTCATTATAATAAAAGACGCTCCGTGTTTTATAAATTAATCCCTTCTTTGTTGACTAATTTATTTCATGTGCTTTGTAATCGCCATTTCAATTCTGTATTCAGGCATTATTTTGCCTTTACGCAATTTCATATTGATTAAAAGTGACATAAATTTTGCTCTGTATAATTGAAGTCGAATACATGTTGTCTTATTCTACTTCTTTTGCATTATTAATATCTAAATTTCTGTAGCAAAGCAAAACTTGAATGAAAATAATACCAAACTCCACTGCATCGTCTAACCCCAAAAAGTATTCATCATTATGGTATAAAATTCTATCTTCATTGGCAATACATAAAAAATACAAAATCGATCTTTTTGTGATTATAAAAAGATAGTATATTTAAAAATTAATACATCTTCTCTGTAACCTCTTTCATATCATTTCAATATTCCTGAAATAAAGGTTAATATTTTTCATGATTCAAATTAAATTTTCTTAAAATTACTACAGCATTCTCGGTCACTTATCTCTTAGCCGGAGGATACAGATGATTACCAACCCTTGTTACACAAGAGAATTATTACTGTTTATTGCCTAGTTATAAAGTTATTAATGTTTACTGCCAATTCACCCAGCATGATCATGCTCCGCGTCTTTTTCTTCTCTTCCATTTTTGTTTACATTCTCTGTTTGGTATTCCCGTCATCTTTTATATTTATCGTTTTATATGTACATAATTTTTTTCCTTACACTTTCATCTCTTGTCACGGATAACTGAGTCATTCTCTGACTCATTCATTCTCTCTTCCTCTTCAGCAATATTGGGTAAGCCCTCTAAATTATCCTCTCTCTCTCTCTCTCTCTCTCTCTCTCTCTCTCTCTCTCTCTAACCGGTACAATAATGTGTAATTTCAGTAGACCCCTTATAAGAAATGCATAGTCATGGTTGCGTGATCACTCGCGTGTATTCTTATTATTATACAAAACACAAATAAAACTATCAAATGAATATGAAATATACCGCGTGATTTTGTCGATGAAAATTCATACATACATATATATACATATATATATATATATATATATATATATATATATATATATATATATGATACATATGTATGTACACACACACACACACACACATATTATATATATATATATATATGTATATATTGTGTGTGTGTGTGTGTGTCTGCATGAACACCTAACACGCTAACGTTCCAAGTAATAGCATTTCTTGAGGTTGGTTTTGTGGTAACTCCAACAGTAGTTGTAGTCATCAAGTGTAGCAAGCGCAGTTGCGAGGGAGGTGAAGGGGAAGAAGGGGGGGGGGGCGGCGGCATTGGTAGGGTTTGCCAGAGCTAAGAGAAAACAGTAGGGGGATGGGATAGTTGACAAGGGACAAGTGGAAACGGGGTGGGGGGGGGAAGGGGATTGAATGCGGCTAGATTCGTTAGCTGAGTAGGGGAGGCAGAGGCCAGTAGAGGAAGGAGGGGGGGGGGGGGTTATTGTGGTAGTAGCTAACAGTGGAGATAAGGGTAGAAAGGTGTCAGTGGTCAGTAGGTGGGTGGTGGGAGGGTCAGAGCCAGCGAATTTCAGGTAATTCTTTAAGCCACTCTTATACTTCACGCGATGTCTTTCAATACGGTTTTTCTCTCTCCGTCACTAAGGGCTGTCTGGTCGGCTCATTCATTCTTGATTTATAAATAAACCGGGCGCGTTCATACATTGAATTGCCTCTTTATTTATCATTTTGGAAAAGGGGCCGAAATGGAAGGTTAGCCAAATGGGAAAAATCGCATAACCAAAGCGATTCCTTTCTTGCTTTACTTATTTATGCAATTCTCAGAATATTTGTTTCAGACACATAAGCTATGAGCTCTCTCTCTCTCTCTCTCTCTCTCTCTCTCTCTCTCTCTCTCTAAAATGACCTCTTTTATGACAGCCAAACTTGAAACATTATTTATATAATACGAGATCTGTTGTAAGAATATCAGGTCAAGTTAAATTCCTTACATTCATAGTTTAAAATGTTTCGCTAAATAAAGAATACATATTAGATACCTACTCAATAAAAAGACAACCCTATAAATAAATAATCCATCAATAACGTCTCGTAACTTTCGATTCCTGGAGCTACAGGAACCTGATGAAATGAAGAAATTTACATACACGGTGCATCTTAGTATTATACTAATCCGGACAATTCGACAATTACATATCGGGAATTTCTTACGCTTTTCAATAAATCCATCGCAAAAATTTATGATTCATATTCATTCATACTTCTCGTTTGCCTTACATAAATTCTGCGAATTCCAGAATGTTTACAAAGTGACACCAAACACAGAGTAATGACAGCTACAGCTTCCATATATTTGCACTGTTACGAATTACACTTTGTGTCTTTTATGTCAATGCGTTTGGAACTGGAGTTAACTTTACCTCTATTTCAAGAACTAGCAAGACACAATACACCTTCCGTAACGACAAAGCACCCAGAGAGGAGGGACACAATAGCGCTCCCGAGCGACACAATAAAAAGCCATATACATTTATATCCATCAATCATCATGCCCCAATGTATGTATTACCCTTCACCATGCATTACGTCGATTGTAAATCACCACAAAATGGCAGGATTATAAGAAAGGCAAGGAGAAATCACATCCGTAAAACGCCATGAGTTTTAATATAAAAATTCCAGTCATGACAGAAATGTAGTAATAGAGAAAAAGTTTTCTCTTTTTTTTTAAGCTTTCATTTTTTAAACAAATACTCTACGGACATTTCCCGCCACGTTTACATACCCGACTATGACGCCACCCGACCGCAAATTCGGATTTGCGGAAGCCGAAAAGCGCCGGAAATCTCGGTAATGTCACAGACTTTGGCGTGGGTACTGGTCCAGTGAAATATATACGAATATCGCATGTCCCGTCCGAGTCAGGGGGTAGCTCTACTTCATGTGGGTGTCGTAGTCATGGATGGGGAGAGAGAGAGAGAGAAAGGGCGAGTGTAGTTGCTCAAAGACTGACAGAGAGAGAGAGAGAGAGAGAGAGAGAGAGAGAGAGTTGAGGGCGAGATTAGAATGGGAGGGGAGGGGGAAAAAGTAAAAGAGGAAGGAAGGGAGAGAATAGGAAAGACAGGGAGTGAGTTTAGCGTGGGAGGAGGCAGGCTGGGAAGGGAGGGAGGGAGGGAAGGCTGGAGGGAGTGTGCACGTGCGCTCGACCCCCCTCTACCTCTACACGTAAACATAACGATGCCAGATGTCACCAGCTGAAAGAGAGCGGGTGGTGGTGTTCAGGTGAAGTTCCACATCAACGGAAAACAGCCCGGAAAACTTTACACTAAATAACGTGACTCGTGGATACAAAGGTAAGAAAATAGGCTGCAAAGGAGGTAATGCACAACCTTATATTATAAAAGGAAAAGAACATTTTGAAGTTCACTGCGAGCTTTCTGCTTTTAGTAGATCTGTTGAAATAACCTTTCACGTCACAAAATGCAGAAACCTGAAAAATGCGTCTAAAAACGCACGAATTCACACCAATCCACAATACACACACATATATGTAAATATAATATATATATATATATATATATATATACAACGAGAGAGAGAGAGAGAGAGAGAGAGAGAGAGAGAGAGAGATATTTCGAACCCAAGTCAACAAGACAATAAGTTCACCATGTCAATTCGAATTAAATGTACGCTGCCCCCTCATTAACATAACGTATAATAAAGGGTATAAATTTTAAAAAGGCATAATTACAAGGAACGAGAGTCCATTGCAGGCTGCAATAGGGAACCCGTGCAATAATAAACACACAGTTCAAATTAGCAGTATTCCGGGTAAAAAAAATAATTGCGCATGGGATGAGGTGCCATGATGCGTGCAAAATTGCCATCGTGTAATTGAAGCCTTCGCGGTATTAACGAATCGTGGAAATTAGCAATGATGTGGTAGGAAGTTTTTAAGATTTATATAGAAATGAATATATATATATATATATATATATATACTCACACATTTACAGGTAACTTCAAACAAGCAAGTATAAGCAAACAAACACACGCACGCACCGTACGCAGCCACACGCACATACACACATACACACATGCACACACGCACACACATATATATATATTTATTTATATACATATATTTATATACATATATATATATATACAGTATATATGTATATATAATATATATATGTATATACAGTATATATATATGTATATACACAGTATATATATGTATATATATATATATATATATATATGTGTGTGTGTGTGTGTGTGTGTAATAACAAGTCATTACACAACATGGCAAATAACTCCCCTCAGTTCTCTGACTTGAGGCAGGTAATAAAAAATGCCATGACACAGAATAATGTGTAAGAAGAAATAAAAGATAATGAACACCGTTCGTTGTTACTTATCATGTAGACAGATTTTCCGTTGACAAAGGCATATCTATCATTCTCAAATTATATATATTTAATCAGAAGGTTAATTTTGAATAATTATATTGAAGAAAAGAAGGAAATGAAAGGAAGATAAATGGAAAAGGGTTTAAAAAATAAAATATTTCTAATTATCACATAATGCGTATAATTAAGAATCATAATTAATTATTATGAAATGTGTATAATTAGAAATCATAACTTGAATACAAAATTTATGAATTGTACATTATTCCAAAATGAGAAACAAACTTTTATATATAGGTATATATATATATATATATATATATATATATATGTAATATTATATATATATATATATATATATATAATAAATATAATATTTAAATATAATAAATTACCCATAAAAGCAATGCTTCCAAACTAGTAGATCTTGAAATTTTACTCTGACAGGCTATGCCTCAAGGTAAGGCCGGAATCTTCCTCACACTAAATGCGAAAATCTTTGTCCTAGTTTATGTGCCCAGTTTCACGGCCTTAAATCCGATTTCTTCTTAAAACGTACCGTGAAATAAGACGCACGCAAATGTAAGCGCAATGAAAAGGTTACGAGAAAACAAAAAACTGATGTTCTATGATATTAAGTGAAAAACAGAAGATAAAAATCTTTTTGAAATATCAGAAGTCCGTTGTTCATTTTTCAGTAAACTTGAAGATTTCACTTGTATTCTCGTATGTAAAAATAGGCTATTCAACTTATTATTCATTTAGCAAATATTATTCACCCTCTTAAGAAATAAAATACACATTAAAAACTTTGTTATACCGCTAATCGTTCAATCAGCTATGTTAAGTAACATTAGGCTGATTAAGTATGATTGGGTGACCATAAAGATATATTAGCACATGTGCTAGTTGAACATGTACCTTAACAAAAAAAAAAAATATACCTTTATATCATCAGTGAAAAAAAAATAACACCTCAGTATCAGCAATGAATTAATAATTGAACATACGATACTTACCAGGTGGTGTCCACCAGCAAGACATACCAGCAGAGCGCCCAGTCATGATAGGCATACGTTCACTAAGAGATAGTACCACCGCGTTACACTTCGTTTCTTACGTCCACACAGACAGACAGACAAATATACGTACAGACATATGCACAGACAAACATACTACGCTGTTGATACGGGTAAAAGATAGCGTAAATGAGTGATGGAGTAAAGACAGTTGATGTATAGAACGGAATGCTTGAAGCATAGCGATTGAGAAATGGTATTTCACTTGGAGAGAGAGAGAGAGAGAGAGAGAGAGAGAGAGAGAGAGAGAGAGAATTATATGAATAGGTACAAGGATGTTAAAAAAGAAATGCTTGACGACACAACGTGATACTCAACTTCGTGCCTATCGTGTATGCATATATATATATATATATATATATATGTATGTATATATATATATATATATATATATATATATATATCCTTGTATATTCTTGACTAAAATACATATTATTAATTTTAAATGTTAACGAGCACCAAATCCTGTTATAAATACGTACTCCCCTAGCACAATACTCTCAAATCCATATATTATTATCTACCTATCTATCTATCTATCTATCTATCTATCTATATATATATATATATATATATGTGTGTGTGTGTGTGTGTGTGTGTTCATGTGTATTTACTTATAAGAAAATTAACTCAAAAGGAAGACCACAAAGTAAAAAATTCTTAGTCAAAATTTGGAGAATACTAAAAGAATGTGACTTAAAAAGATACTAAGAGAGAAAGCTAAACATATACACACTGAGGAGTTAGAGGAGGAGGAGGAGAAGGACGAGGGGCAGAAAAAAAAAGAAAAAAAGAAAGAGATGAAAGAGGACGAGAGGGAATGAGGGAGCCGGGAAGGGGAGGTGGGGGACATTGAGAGGAGAGGGGGGTGGGAGGGGGAGGCTGTGTATTGTGTAGGGCACGCGCTCCCGTCAAGAGTACCAGCGATAACACCGCTGACGTTGCCCCACGGGGAAGCGAACACACCAAGGACGAGAAGAGGAGACGAAGGAACAGGAGATAAATGCAGAATGGGATGTGAAAATGCTCTCGCAAAGAGAGAGAGAGAGAGAGAGAGAGAGAGAGAGAGAGAGAGGGAGAGAGAGAGAATGTTAAAGTAGTTAAGTAGTTATAACAGCAACTGCCTTCATCATGTTTGCCTTGCAGTTTAATATTTGAAATAGAATTAAAATCATAAAGCCAATTATAAACATAGTAACTTTTACCATTTTATTCTAATTTGTTAAACAACCTCAAATGAACAAAACCTAACATTGTAAGGAAAATTAAAAAAGACAAAAATATTATCTAACCGTGAATTATACGATACATAATTTAGCATGGCAAAAAAAAAAAAAAAAAAAAAAATAATAAAATTGGGGTCCATTCCTAAATAGAAATCCAGAGTAGGAAAGGATTAAAAAGATTACGCATTTTACGGAAATCCACGGACAGTCACTTAACATATACCTCAATCAGACTTTCACAAATCTATATTGATTTACCAAGCCTGTTTTGGTTGCAATGTGCAATCCAACATGAAATGGTGAATGAATAAGCATATTCAAAACAACAAAAGACAATTCAATGTAAAAATTTTAACAGGCATGCATAAGTATTCATAATGTACTAATCTTTTTATTTAAATTATCTATATTTATAACGTAAATATACATTGCAAATATATATACATTGCCCCAAAACATATGCAAATTTGTAAATATACAGATGTATATATGCTATTTATTTAAAGTATTTTCAATACAACATTAAAAATAAATAAAACTTAACACGGAAGTCCCCTAACCCCCCCCCCCATACATGTAAACAAAACTCCAACCGCAACGAGGATCGGATGACTAATATAACAAACTCATCAGTCATTATGAGCAGGAAGGGATTAGAGAGAGAGAGAGAGAGAGAGAGAGAGAGAGAGAGAGAGAGAGAGAGGTAAATCATTCAAAGGTGAATAACAAACAGAAAACGATAACTGCAAAATATAAAAAAAAAATAATGGATAAAAAAAAATAACAATGACTGTGACAAGAGCCTTAAAAGACTCGTGAAAATGAATTCATTTCTGAGAAGAGATGAGGCAGACGTTTCCCAGAAGAATATATTTCTCAAGAAGAGTAAAATAGACGGATGACGGTGGAAGTGAGGAAAGAATTTCTCAATACACAGGTAAGTGTCCTTAGTAAGATCAAGCCAAGATCTTTGTTCCAGTCAAGAACTACTTAAGACATATGTCCAATCTCAATATATATATATATATATATATATATATACATATATATATATATATATATATATATATATGTGTGTGTGTATATAAATAGATATATAGATATTCGTGTCTGTCTGCGTTTAGATGATATGGAGAGAAGAGGTTTGGTGGAAGAGGATGCCTTTGACAGAAGGCATTGGAGAGGGAGCATCAGACAACCGACCCCTTAACGTAGTGATAACGGTGGGAAAGAAGAACATTTTCTGTGTAAATGAATATATATATTCAGGTAATAATATATATATATATATATATATATATATATATATATATATATAATATATACATATATAATATATATATATATATACATACACATACTTGTGTTTTTTCTGCATATGAATATATATTTAGGAAGTAAGTCGGCATACATACACCGAATAAGAAAAATATGAACGTATCAATAAAAGATAAAACTCAAATTAGTCACTCAAATCTAAAATATTCAACCAGAATCAAAGAAGAATTGTGACAAAAAACAAGTAAATAGGCGATGAAAAAAAAAACTGTGAATTTGAGCACAGAAAGAAAACATTTGCATAAAAGATAAAAAACATGAAAATACAATTACTTTTAAATAAACAGCAAGTATCGATGAAAAGAAAAGAATGGGTAATGACATAGAATTACAGTATCTTACAGTATATGTAATAAGACCTACAATGAGAGAGAGAGAGAGAGAGAGAGAGAGAGAGAGAGAGAGAGAGAGAGACTGTGGGAAACATGAAAGACAGCATATGAAAGACAACACAAATAAAAGATATCAGCGGAATAGGAAATAGAAAAGTCGGTTATACTCAAACGGAGTTACAGAACTGATAAAAAGGGGTAAAGAGAAAGAGGGGAGATAAGGACGAACCATAAGGTGAGGGGAGAGAAAAGAGGCGGTTGCTGAAAGAGAAAGAAAGAGAGACGGAGAGGGTAAAAGGGAAGAAAAGGCACAAACCGATTAGAGAGAGAGAGAGAGAGAGAGAGAGAGAGAGAGAGAGACAGACAGACAGACTATTTGAATTCAAAATGAGAGGGAGAGAGTCGGCGATTATGTGAATTCAAAATGAGAGAGAGAGAGAGAGAGAGAGAGAGAGAGAGAGAGAGAGAGAGCTGGTGACAGAAAAGGGATGGTGGGAGAGAATATGTTAGTAATTATGGTAATCAAATATATTAGAGAGAGAGAGAGAGAGAGAGAGAGAGAGAGAGAGAGAGAGAGAGAGGAGATCTCAGTAACTCCGGGAACTAAAAAAAAACAAAAGGTAATAAAAAACCCAAAAACGCCACAAGAATGCAGTGTTCAATAGATCTTTTGTTCTCAGAAATTTTCTGACAACCGCGTCATTGTGAGCTCTGACATGTCCACAAATTACGCAAGACTTGGCGGTGAGGGAGATGTGATCTTCTTTGCGTATATCGAAAACTATATCACCTTTTATTAAGTGTGACTAAGAACCAAATTAACCTCGTTGGAAGTAACATAGTCACAAGTATGAATAATGGTATTATTATTGCGAAATAGTTCAAAATATAAGATATTTAATTTTCTAGTGAATTGTTGATGATTCTCATAATAACTGCATCATTTTATATCAAATTCGTGACTGTCAATAATTCCATAACTATACAGTATATATATATATATATATATATATATAATATATATATATATTAGGAACACTATGATAATCCATTTAATATTTTTTTTTATTTATCTTATTGTATGTACAGAATGTATGTGTTGTTATGCACTTACATAAAATTTCAACACAAACACTCTAATTGTTGGATTTTTTTTTTATTTTTGCATAAAAGTCTCATTTCCTCATCATCCAATACTACTACTACTACTACTACTACTACTACTACTACTACTGATAATAATAATAATAATAATAATAATAATAATAATAATAATAATAATAATAATAATAATAATAATAATGATAATAATAATAAAACTAATAATAATAAGTTAGTTGTACTAACCATAGTATTCCCCCCCAAAACACATTAACCTGACCCCTTCCCTTTACGTGCACATACGCTAATTCCAATATGTAAGTAAACCAATAAAAGAAATCTCACATACTCACAAAACATGTAAGCGTGTTTACGAGTTGGTCGTGCACACGCACGCACGCACGAAAAAAAAACATGAAGCGAGAAGTAAGGCAAAAAAATGAACTTGGTAATTTCATCAGTGAAGAAAGTAGGAACGACAAATGTGTGTTATAATTATATACCAGTAACAATTAAACAGGTTTATTCAGATAGTAATATATCTAATAGTTGGGTTTATTCAATGTATAATATTATAACGCAAATTATATAAAAAAAATAACTTTAATTACTTATAGACAGTAATATCGAGGTATAAAATTATGTAAATATTTGTATCGTCCACAAAGTTTAAAATGTTACTTAACGACATGAAGATGTCCCAGAACGAATGTCTTCATTTTCCCATACATCCTCTCTCTCTCTCTCTCTCTCTCTCTCTCTCTCTCTCTCTCTCTCTCTCAGTGTTTCTCCTTCCACAAACTAACTCAATCGCCTCTGGCTACAGAGGTGAAAGGACGAGGGAAGGCTAGACACCGCTATCGTATATCACAATTGACAATTTGCACATTAAGTTTCCTATTTTGAATAACACAAGAAAGGTGATGCAGTGTGTAAGATGCTACCAAAGGATGGAGGAGGAGATAGGGGACCGGAAGGAGGATGAAGAGGAGAAGGAGGAGGAGGAGGGAAGAGAGGAAGAAGGAATTCCAGAGAGACAAGGAATGAAAGGTAGAAAACCCCCTTGCATAATGCAGCCAAAGAGGTTATAATGACTCGTAGATATAATGAGATTTTGCTGGTATTAATCCAGAGAGACTAACATGAGTAGTAATTCAAGAATAGGCACCCAACCCAACCCCTTGGGAGGATATAAACCTGAGAATCAAAGTGAATACATATTTTAATCCAAATCATTTGCAAATGACACAAGTTTAAAGAGAGAGAGAGAGAGAGAGAGAGAGAGAGAGAGAGAGAGAGAGAGAGAGAGAAGTACATAGTTTATAATAATAGACCCTAATCTCAAGAATGGTGTAAGATGGAATGTCAACTGCCTTGGAATTGCAAAACGGGAGACGAAGTAATAAGCAATGGTAATGGACACAGAAAAAGCACTCAGGTTGAAAAGATTTACACACACAATATCATATATATATATATATAGTATATATATATACATATATATATACATATATATATACATATATGTATATATATACATACATATATATATATATATATATATATATAATATATATATATATATATATATATATACAAACACAAATCTGTCATATAGAGTGTTTTCTGAGGCACTTTCGAAGAATTATTTTTGGGTGAGGTTGGGTGGTAGAACAGGGACATTGCACAGCATTTTGCAGAAAAAAAATATATATAAATAAACCACTGTCTGTGCTGTTGGCCTCCTACTGTCCAGACTGGCACTTGCATCAGTCAAAAATCACTGTTATTCTTCAAGTAAATCACCCTTCTTGGATAACAATTCACCAGTAATCGGAAAGCAAGACAATATGACCCTTGACACCCCCGGACCTAAGTTCTTCTTTTCTTGCGGCTTTTGGAGGGACGTCGTAGGAGAGAGAAAAAGAAGAAAAAAGGGCAAGCTAATTTACATCGTATGTCTTATGTATACAAGGGTTATTTTTTACCTGGAAATGAAAAAGAGAAGCCATAATAATATAAACTTTATGCCGTGAGCGTCAATGAACCTGCTTTCTTTAACATGCCAACAATTGTAACAGAGAAATAAACTCGGAATTACAAAAAAGGAAACGTTTCAGAAAATATTTCTTGAGAAGGAAATAAAACGATGCAAGTCTATGGTGTGTTTGTTTGTTTAATGAATACTGAAAAAAAATAATTTTCTTTAATATTTCTATTGGAATATTTCTACAAGTAATATCATTCTTACACATTCCGCTTTCCAATTCCGATGAACATTATAAGTACATGAATGTGTGTCTGAAAGGTAAATGTAAATTTCTTGATAAAAGAAAAAATAAATGTCTGGCATCGGAGCGTGAACTTCGCGCTAACAGTAACACATTAGCTATTTGTGATTGTGACTAGCACTCGGCCACTTCTAACCAATAAATCTCTCTCTCTCTCTCTCTCTCTCTCTCTCTCTCTCTCTCTCTCTCTCTCACACACACACACACACACAAAATCTCTTTACATATTTTTAAAGAACTTTTTAAAACGATATGTATAACGTTTTAATGACAATTCTTAATACAATAAAATACTATTTCGGCAGTGTCCATTACAAAAATTAACAGAATTCATCCAATATGCAAGCGCTCAAACACACACACACACACACACACACACACACACATTCCACTTCGCTCTGAACACTTCACACTTCCTCAAAACGTGCACTGAAACCAGTGGGGCATTAATTTGTGCTTTGAATCAGAAGCACACACGACTACCTCATTTCCTGCACGACAAGAAAGAGAGAGAGAGAGAGAGAGAGAGGAGAGAGAGAGAGAGAGAGATGAAGGATATGAAAAAGAAAACAGGAATCCTGAAATTCCCATAAGTAAAATATTCTTGAGAGAGAGAGAGAGAGAGAGAGAGAGAGAGAGAGAGAGAGAGAGATGAAGGATATGAAAAAGAAAACAGGAATCCTGAAATTCCCAAAATTAAAATAATCTCTCTCTCTCTCTCTCTCTCTCTCTCTCTCTCTCTCTCTCTCTCTCTCTCTCTCTGCCATACACGTATAATCCACACCAGAATCAAGCATGGATATTTTCACCCTTATGGCAGAAGCACTTAGATACAATTCTGCTTTATCCTATCATTTTGGCATACGGAGGTCCATTAAAATTTGACTCTTACAACACGAGTACAAAAAGAGAAGAGCACTAATCTCACACTGCAACGACCCCCCTCACACCAACCCCCCTTTCCTCACAACCCCCTAAAACACACATA
Organism: Palaemon carinicauda; assembly: GCF_036898095.1. Taxonomy (NCBI): domain Eukaryota; kingdom Metazoa; phylum Arthropoda; class Malacostraca; order Decapoda; family Palaemonidae; genus Palaemon; species Palaemon carinicauda. The sequence goes on along the minus strand of NC_090743.1, from coordinate 112,373,392 downwards.
CCATAAAATAAAAATCACAGAAATTTAAACCAGTCCGTCACAAGGGCATATAGGAGCATGTTTTTTCGTACGTTAGAAAAAACGCAACGGATTACGACCTTTACGACGTTCTGGCAAAAGAGCGTCTCTCCTTTTTCCGCATAAAAGAATATATACGAAACCTCGAAAGAAGTGCTTTAACACTACTTGACGTGCGGGAGGAGGGAGGAGGAGGGAGGAGGGAGGAGAGGAGGAGGAGGAGGAGGGGAGGAGGAGGAGGAGGAGGAGGGAGGGGCGAAGAGCAGCAGGAATAAAAAAGGAGAATGGGAGACTCAGACAGAAGTTCGCTCCAAGCCTTATTATGTCTTGCGTAAGGTTAATTTGAATTATTAACTATCACGAATGCCATTTTGGGTATTATATAGTTGGTGCAAATAATTTCTTGGTCTTATTTCAAGATAATTCATTTTCTTCAGAAGTATATATTTGGTAATTAAAAGTACTACGGGTAAACAGGTTTAATGATTTGTGCCTCGACTGTGCTTATATGTTGAAACGAGTAAAGATAGATAAGGACAATAACAAATAAGGATTACTTTTTAATTAACTTTTATTATAAATTTATGAATAGTTTCTTATGCGAATATCAAAACATTAGATTTCAACTTTTTCTATTGTGTTTTTTCCGAAAAGGCTATAAAACGGTATATGGAATTTAGCCAATAAATGACCTATTTATACCAGAATAATCAGCCTATTAATGCTTCTTATAACTTGGATCAAGAAACAATTGTAAGATTACGTATAAAATAAATATAATGATTAAATAAAGGGAGGAAAGTTCGATGCAATAAAAAAAATATATAAAATATATACCAAACACAAGAGCTTGACTGGCTTCATCCTAACATATATAAGCACAGAGAGGAGAGAGAGAGAGAGAGAGAGAGAGAGAGAGAGAGAGTGTGTGTGTGTGTGTGAGTGCTCGCCGGAACCCCCCGAAACCGAAAATGCAAACAGCAAATAACAAGCGAGACCACAATTTCAGATAAATATGTGTCAAAGTGAGGGAGTCGCTAACAAACTTTCGCCAATCAATAAAAGTCGATTACACCTTGCAGTGTCAGAGATTATGGCATTTAGGGACAACATTGCAAGCGTAATGAGTCCTCCTATTGCCTCAATACATTCTAGAAACAAAGAAAAAAATACACACGACGTCCTCCCAATGAAATCCAAAAACCACATTTAGCAGGCATTAATGGATACTAGAAACTCGACTAATGTTCCCACTAAAGCGTCGAAGGTGAAGTATTTTCAGTTTTTTTTTCTACGATATGAAAGTTTTTTTTTTTTTCTACGATATGAAAGTTTTTTATTCATTTAATTTTTTTTATTTTTTTTATAAGGGACAGTGCGTATCGTAGTAGAGCCTCGCTACGTCGTGTGACAGTTCTGTAATCCGAATACATAATGTACTACAACAGCTGAGGTAAGCGTACGGGAAACCGTACGCTATAATAGTGCAGTCTGCTCGTATACTCGCCGTTTTTACCTTAATGCGTCCACTCGTATTCCATGTGGTTTGATACTACATATATTCATTCAAACTCTTCGACTCTTTATGCATTACTAATCAACATGAACTTGATAAAAAACAAGAATCAATTCCTCGTTACCATAACACTCCTCAACGTACGAAAGCTAATAGCATTCAGAATATAACCGGCATCGGAGGGCACTTGATGCACGAGAGAGGGCGGACAGTGTACACAAGAAGCCGAAGTACCTGAGCCGGCGATGCACTAAAGCCTCATGAAAAATGCACACTCGTCATTTGCAACAACCGCCATGCAACGCAAGCAAAGAATGGGCGTCCATTTTCCCATTATGTGCTCCATTCCATCTCGCCCATAATGAAATGTAAATCATGTGAGTTTTCAAAACGTAAATCATGTGAGTTTTCAATCTGGGGTTGAATCAAATTAGGAAAACAATCGTTTTTCTTTTTATATCAAATGGAAATGATATTTACTTTTGATGTTTTTCATTTATAAGTTCTTTTTAGTAAGTTTTCATTTAATATCTGTTTGGCCAATGCTTACCTAATGACAATGCAATTGCTAAAAGATGAAATGACAAGGATTACGACTGTTGACATCATTAATTTGGATGGCTATTCGGAATAACTATGGATCCCAACCGTGTGTGACATAGTATACGCTCCAGTATCGATTCTTGGTGAAATATGAAAGTAAACAGGGAACTCAGAAAGAGCATTTCAGCACAAGTGAATGAGTCAGGAAGGCAGCGTTTTGGCATTCAAGCCAAATTACAAAGAGAGAATGTGGAAACATCAAGATACAATGTAATGCTTGAAAAAAATATTAAATCTTCTAACTGAAAGAAATGTATATCAAAATACTGTTCTAATTAATAGATAAAATTTGCACTAAGCAAAAAATCTTAGCCAATATATAAAGAACAAATAATTAATTTTGTATTTCTATAAAGTCTGTGGAATAATGAAGTAGAAGAGAGAACAGCATAGTAATAAAGGATCAGAAAGAAGTATTAAAGCTAGAAATTAACTAAAATATATCCACAGTCACTAAATTCATGAAAAAAAAACACCAAGGAAGATATTTGTCCGAATCGAAACCAAAGAAAATTGGGCAAACCTTTAGTAAATAATCAGATTCCAGATTTAAGGAAAAGGCCCGAGGGAAAAAAAAATAAAAAAAAAAACGCTTGACACCAATAAGCAATCAAGTGAAATATATTCTAATTAATATAAAAGAACGTTCATAAAGACTGGAGGCATTTTGTAGCAAAATTATTTCTCACACATACAGTAAATAAAAACACGAAAGATTATATCGACAAATGTTCCAAGCTTTCTGGTTTTTTTTTTTTCTAAATAAGTATTTAATACCAACACATAAAAGGCACTTAACTCATTAACAAATTCAGAGTACAACCATTTAAAGGAACAGAGAAGGATTGTGTTTAGGAATTCGCATAGGATTACTATCTGATAATGTTGGAAAGAAAGTAAATACAAAATAACCATCACATCTGACTTTGCTAAACATTGCTAACAATCGAATACCTTTTAACAAGTCCCATCAACACAAGAAATTTCCCCAAAAACAAGTAACAACAAAATACACAAAATCATGGATTATTTAACTCTGTATCTGCAGCAATGGCCAGTTTCCGCGGAGCTAAGTATGTGTAATATCCATGAAACTACACATTAGAGATAAAAAAATACATATGTACACATCCTGTGCATGCATTAAAACCCACCTCATAAAGCATTAATAAACTTTTGTGATTAAAGTAATAGAGGCGCCATTACCATAACATCGATATCCTTTGATGCAAATGCTGGCCTGTGATTGGCCCTTTTGGGTAGCCTAACACGGTCTCTTACATTGTATAGCAGTGAATAATGAAAATACCATTATCCTGGCGATCGTGTCCTTTAATAAAGTGTGTGTGTGTGTGTGTGTGTGTGTGTGTGTGTGTGTGTATGTTGCTTAAAAATATAATCTCTAGCAGTTGTAGTTATCACTGGGTACTGTGGAGGTGGGGAGCAGGAAGCTAAACTTATAAATACAAAGGGCAAGAAAGCTCGCCATTCTTGGATACATATGAGTATTATCGAGTGTCTGTGTAATAACACATATATGCAACACAGGAAAAAAAATCTAACAAACATGATCATTTATCCTAAACACTAACCGGGTTAAATAATCTATGCGTCTAGTAAAGAGTTTAACATGTATCATAATTCTAGATTAATTATCATTTTCGTTTTCTTCACTGGAACTGCATGACTAAAAATATTCTGAATCTTTTCTACTGAAAAACTGTACACCATTCCTTTCTTTAACTTTTCACTGACAGGAAAAACAATTTTACAAAAGAATTTTAATAGTTAACCATCTGAGAAATAAGTTAGGAGGAGGAGGAGGAGGAGGAGGGGGAGGAGGAGGAGGGGGAGGAGGAGGGGGGGGGGAGGAGGAGGGGGGGGAGGAGGAGGAATGAGTTTCGCGTGTTATAATGTAGTGTTGAAATGCCACTTGCGGCCAGCCGAGTTTCATTGTCCATTGCTATGTAGTTTAGCAACGAGAAAATTGTTGGGGAATTTTCTTCTTGCCAATCAAGAGGTTAACATGATGTCAAGCCTCCGTCGCTCCAAGTGGTAACTCATTTTCTCCTACAGCTTTTAATAAAGAATCATTTCTCTCTTCGACTTCCCCCGGCAATGTGGAAGAACCAAATTTCATTATCAAATGATGAAGACTCTAATCTTATGTTTTTTTCCAGTCGTGACATTGGCATATTTCAGTAATATATCAGTTGATGAATTTCTGTACAACTATGCTTAAGGAAATGACAAATTCATACATTCCTTTTGAGAAACGAGAATAGTTTGTAGTTTGTAATTGACTTTAAAACAAGCAGTATATGACTAAAACACTAATATATCTCAGTCCTTAGTCTTCAATAGAGTTCTCTTGTTTGAGAGTACATTTCATATTTTTCTGTGACTTAATTTAATTGAATTTCAGTCCCATGGTGAAGCACAGCTCTCTCTCTCTCTCTCTCTCTCTCTCTCTCTCTCTCTCTCTCTCTCTCTCTCTCAGATGAACACGGTACCAATTAAGACTCATTTCAAACACCTCAGTTTATCTTGAAATACAAAAGTAACTATGTTAAGTCAAAGCGATCACTTAAATTTATAGTAATACATACTACATACCCTTCTATTTTAATAATAATAATAATAATATTATTATTAATAATAATAATAATAATAATAATAATAAATAAATACCCTTTATTTCCAAGGGCATTAAGTACTCCTTATTCCACTTATTTAATTCACAAAAAACATGAACACAAAGAATAACTCTACGGACCTCCCGCCACCGTTCAGGGGGCGGCGGAATCGCATGCTTCATAGTATTAACCATTATCGTAAAGCAAGAACGTGATTAAACCGAGGATAAATCTGGAAGCAATAACACCTAAACCCTACACAGAATTCATATCAAAATGTCCATTCACGAGAACAATGTAAATAGAAATACTTTCTAGGATAATACTGGATAATTATTATTATTATTACTAGCCAAGCTACAACCCTAGAAGGAAAAGCAAGATGCTATAAGCCCAAGGGCCCAGTGAGGAAAGGAAATAAGGAAATAAATAAATGATGAGAACAAATTAACAATAAATCATTCTAAAAACAGTAACAACGTCAAAACTAATATGTCATATATAAACTATAAAAAGACTTGTCAGCCTGTTCAACATAAAAACATTTTGCTGCAACTTTGAACTTTTGAAATTCTACTGATTCAACTACCCGATTAGGAAGATCATTCCACAACTTGGTCACAGCTTGAATAAAACTTCTAGAATACTGTGCAGAAACAAAAGAATAATTCTACGAAAACTATATAGATTGATAATGTTTACGGCAGTTAAGAATTTCAGTTTCCCAGTTGGGAAGGTGAAAGAGAGAATGAAAAACATCAACTCGACTCATGGTCAGTCATGAGCGTTTAACGTAAATCACTTGAGTTCAGCAGAACACAATCATGAACTCTATTTTGCTCTGTACCTTCACTTCTTAAAATAGAACACAAGAACGACCTTCGACACCCAAAGCAAAGGCTGTCGGTCCCGTTTTCATTCATTCTACCTCTTTCAAGTACTTGTGCTTCTAATTCTATAAATTATTCTATTCCTTGTTTTTGTATCGTTTTCTCGGCTTATTCACGCTCTTAAGATATAGTTTTTCTATGGGTATTCAACTTTTATTTTCTTACATTGCTTTTGTTTACCCCTATTGAGTGGTCAAAAGGTAATTTTTCTGGACAGTGTGTTGAAATCATGAAATTACTAGCCATTTTCAATAGCCTTTTATTTTTCCTATTTTATTCTTTCTATTGCCTCGTTATTTCCTCTTTGTAGCAATAATTTCTGAATTTAACATTTTTGCAACTGTAACCACAGAATCCACTATTTTCGTTGGAAAATTCACTAACGTTTGTCAAAGTCGCCATTTCGAACTCGTCACTTACTTTGCATAATCGTAATACTCAGCAAACTCTTCTATTTCCACTTATTTCTCTAACAGGGTTATTTAAAGGTCGTTCATGAATGGCAGAGGCAAGGGACAGCGATAATGCCCTAGTAGGTCAATACTGTGGAGACTGACCATATATACATATGATCAGCGCCCAAGCCCCATCAAGCTAGGACCAAGAAGGGCTAGGCAATGGCTGCTGATGACTCAGCCCTCGCCATCCCTAGCTCACAAGGGTGGTGAGGTTGCAGATACTGAAGGAAACGATTGACCCTGAGCGAGTCTTAAACCCCAGTGGAGCAGGTCGCACGGCATGCACGTTTCAATCCGTTTTCCTCACATTAACTACATATCATACAACATCGTGCTATTCCTAGTTATTAATCATTCCCTCTTCTTAATGAAATTTACAATTAAATTGATTGCTGACAACATTTCACATTAGCCACTATTGTTTTGGCATCACTTAGGTCACTTATTTACGGCCATTTGAAACTCCATCAAAGACAGTTTTTCTTTACGATCATGTCTGGGCAAGAAAAAGGCCACTGTTCATCAACAGACAAACGTTAAAGCGTTAAACTCATTATTTTGAAACATGTCACTTTCTGTATCAGAATTACTATCAAGTTAATTAAAAATCTTACTAATTATTTCCAAGTCTCCGAGTCTCAAATTCAAGGTTTTACTTATTGGCTCATCACAGTGAGTCTCAAGTGTCACTAATACTACCAGTCGCAAGCTCTAATGTACTATTTCGCCACTCCTTAATTTAAAAAAAAAAAAATCAGATCTTATCACTCCTTCATATTCAAAAAAAAAAATAAAATATTAATAAATAAATATATCGATTTTTCCTTTCTCGTCACTTTTCTCCACTTACAACTTCATATATTTCCTTTCTCTTTCCTTTTTCTCTCTCTAATAACTTCATATATTTTCATTTCTCATAAATTTTCCCCACTCATAATTTCACATTTTTCCTTTATCGTCACTTTGCTTTACTCATAACTTCATATTTTTACTTTCTCATAACTCCATACTTTTTTTTTTCATAACTTCATATTTTTCCTTTCTCATAACTTCACATTTTTACTTTTCTCATAACTTCATATTTATTTCTTTTCTCATAACTTCACATTTTTTTCTTTTCTCATAACTTCACATTTTTTCTCGTTTCTTCAGGGTCCGTGATCCTGTTAATGTGACGCCACGTAATTCTTGATCTGTCAATCAATCCATCATTTAATTTCTAGTCGCCTTAGTAAAGTTTAATACATTTTTCATCCACTATTACAAACTAATAATCAAATTATTGATACAAAAAAAAAAAAAAAAAAAAATTATGTTATTCATTCCGAACTGTAGTAAGGATTCATAAATTTCTCATCCACTATTACAAAATAATTAAATTATTCATACAGTAAAAATATAATTATTCTTTGTTATTCCAACAATAAATATAAATGCCATAACATAAATGCATGTTTCAAGGAAAGTTTTTCTTGTTTTACAATACACGTCATTTATACGCATGTACTTTAGTATATTTCACTTCATAACAAAAATGTTTTATGAAGTAAATAAATTCTACAAATGTAGTGTAATGTACTCCGGTTCTTGATCAATTTTTGTAGAACACAGCAAGAATTAGAGAAAGTTGCATCAACATTAAACTTAAACAAAGAGCTTCGGCAATAATTTAGAATAACTTTTACTATAAACTATAAAATTAATGATCACAATAAAAATAAAACAGTTATTCGCACCCTTCGGATTCTTCATTGTTATACACAAGTGACATCTTTATAAAAAACACAAATAATTCTATTTTTATTGAAATTCTTAGTCTATTAAACTATTTGCTACCTGGCTGGGGTCAACAGTTAGTGTAAAAAAATGAATATATGAATAAAACTACCAACTAAACAAATAAAGTAAAATAAATAAATAAGCGGATTAATTGCTATAACAGGCTTTGACCCGTCAGTCATACTACACGATTTCTCGAGTGAATATATATTGATATAATAAAGATATATTCCATATATATATATATATATATATATATATATACATGTACACTCTAGTCACTCACGTCAGTTCCCGGATAAAAGGGGAGGGTTGGGAGCAAGTATAAAAATACAGAAGCGAACAACAAACATATTTAAAAATATTAGGAGAGGGTTATAATGAGAAGCACGAGACATATACCTCTCTAAATAAAAAAAAAATAGGTACCGTGGCTCGACCTTTGGGACAATACGTAACTTACTGATGGATATATATATATATATATATATATATATATGTATATATATATATATATATATATATATATATATCTCTGTGGTAGATGTATAAGAATACTATCACACCACCGTACATCCTACGTGTCATAGAAAGCGACAAAAAGGACACCTGCTGCCTTGTCGTCTTGCTCTTTACCCAAAGGCTAGACCTACTTCCAATAACTGCAGAAACTGCTGCCTTGCAGTTGGACTATTAAGTCAAAAGCAAGACCCACCGCCAATAACTGTAGTTGATGACTGCAATGGCATGCGATTGTATAAACACCTCTGCCAAAATAGTTACCATGCCCGATGCTATTAAAAATATGGATGAAGCTTTGGCATCCAATGTAACGTATCAGGCAACCGACCCCTTAATGTAAAATAGAAGTTAACGTACTGATGGTCGGGCTTGATTTGAAGTCTCCAGCCTCATAATTACTGTCCTTAAGCAAAGCTGAACAAATATGAAACCTTTCATACGTAAATACATCAACGACTGAATTAAATTTCTTGTGTAATGAAAGAACCTCGACCTTATCCCTACTTGCTACCAAGAGCTTCGAAGTCAGCGATAAAAAAACAACTTGTTCAGAAATCCCCCGAAGCAGATCTAGCGTCATTAATCTCTACGAGCATAAAAATAATGGAGATTAATGAAGGGAAGAGAAGCCCACCCTAAAGAAAAAAAATCCATAAAATCCATTAGGTATCACAATAATTCCAATCTGAATCCTCCCTTGGTTAATCTGACTAATACGTACGACACCCAAGACGGTAAATCCCACATAATATAAACGCCCACTACAGAAATGAATTACATGTGGTAAACTCGCTGTAATCCGTATAAATCATCCTCATTAATCCGGATGTAAAAAAAGAAAAAAAAAATAATGATATTCAAAGCGTAGATCACTTCTATCAAGAGGACATAATTGGTAGTATTACCATTTGCTGGCGCAGCAACCACTTCATTTGACCAGCCGAAGAAATTTCAAGAAAATGTCGTTCTCAAACTATTCCTTCGTTGGCAATTACAACCTGTTTTTCTCCCTAATCTTTTTCTCTACATTTTGCTCTTCTTCTGTCTTTTATTTCAATGGAGGAATTGGAGGAGTAGAAGGAATGAGGGATATGAAGAAAACGAGGGGGAGGGGTACAGGAGGAGGAGAAGGAAAGGCGAGAGGTCAGTTCAACCAACATGCAAGCACCTTCAACGCATATTTTCATATGTAAATTAGGGTCCAGACGGCGAAGGGGGATCTAGGGTGAATTTTCACACCTTTGAATATGACCTTCCAGGAGCAGCACTCGTGAAATTCCTCATGGGGAATCCTGTGTTTACTCTGGAGTATTTAATCAAATTAGGAAAAAACATCATGACGTCATATATATACTAATGATCTCTGAAAGGACTCTTGTCATAGACGTTTTCAATTTAAAAATTATAAAAAGAAATACATTAGAAAAAAAAAATCGCAAGCATTTTCGAAATTTTTGCCACCAGTTACAACTCTATTTTGAAATGCTGGTATGTAGTACATTTACAGCTGATAGGACTTGTTGCCAGTAAGACGTTTGCCATTAATGACCTACAAAACTTGAAATAAGTGCAATGCCACTCGGCTAAGTGCTCATATTGGCTTATTACACCTGCAAAATGGTAGGTGGCTGTTTCACCACAATCATACAAACACATACACACATATGTAACTTATGCATGTATATACGTAACCCTGTATGTATATATATATATATATATATATATATATATGGTTATTGTGTATATACATGCATAACTTACATGTGTGTGTATATGTTTGTATGATTGTGATGAAACAGCCACCCACCATATATATATATATATATATATATATATATATATAATATATATATATAGCAGAAACCCTAACATAACATTATATAAGACTGGGATAATCTTATACCATTAAAATTGTACCCAATTAATGCTAACATAGCAATCAACATTAGAAATAACGCAGCTGAAATATAGAACACAACAATAAAACACACACGTTACCTTTCACACTAAAATCCAAAATTTTCGAAAAAAAAATAAACTTTCGAAAACATAACAGGAAAAAAAAAATAAAAAACGAGACACTGAAACGTAATCACAAGGGAAGATTGCTTGGGAGGGAAAAAAATCACGTGACGAAGCGTGACAAGCAAAAGGCGCTGTTCGCAAGAAGTGAAAAAGAGAGAAAGAGAGAAAAAGAGAAAAAAGGAAAAAAAAAAAAACACCACCAGCGGACGCCCCGTGAACTATTTCGTGACACAAAAATAACAAATAGGGGCAAGTTAGGAAGGGGGTGGAGGAGGGTGAGGAGAGGGGAAGAGGGGTGGGGGAATGAGCGATGGCCGAAATGGGAAGGAGGAGGAAAGGGAGGAGAAATGGTGGATACGGAAGACTGGTGAGAGGAAATATAAAAAATGGAGAAAATTGCATATTTTGTCAGTATATAGAATGACAGTCAGAAAAGCTAAGACGATGAAAGGATTATGGTGAAGGAATTTGCAAAACATAAGGAAAAGCACAAAGTTGTTATTTTCTTATCCAAATTTTCTTTTATTCAGTTGTAACTCTCCTAACACACATATAGAGTATATATATATATATATATATATATATATATATATATATATATATATATATATATATATATCTATATATATAAATATATATATATATATATCTATATATATAAATACAGAGAGAGAGAGAGAGAGAGAGAGAGAGAGAGAGAGAGAGAGAGCCAAAACAAACAGTAAAAAGCCGAATCTCATAAAATTACATGTAAAAGGAAGTCTGAAACCAGTATAAGTGAGAGATAAAAAAATTCAAATAAAATAAAAAATCGACCCTTTTTGTTTTATTATTGAAACCACGAACGAACAATCACCAGAAATACAATCAGTAATGAATAACGGAGAACAAACTAAACAAGACACTATTAAAAACAACAGTTGAAATGTAAACAATGAATGACAAAAAATGGGAAGTACTGTATGCATAATAAAGCATAAAAACAGAAATAAACTAGGAGAGCACTCTGGGATTGTTGACCTCCGCCACGGAAACTTATTTCTCGAAACCACTATGCCTTAGGGTTAATTCGTTCGACCTTTTGCTCGATCTATACCTTTGATCTGGGACTATCAAAATTGAATCACCTCCACGTCTCAATATAACAATTAATCCCTAAGAGTTTCATTACACTGTGAGTAAAATTGTGGCCAGGAAGTTGTTCACAAACAAGCAAACAAACACACAAACGGACAAACAGGGGTGAAAACATAACCTCCTCCCGACTTCGTTGGCGGAAGTAACAAATTCCTAAGATTTACGCAATTCAAGACATACAACAAACCCATGAGTCAATCAAAATAAAATTTTAAATTAATGACAACGTTTATTACGAAAAACAAATAAGGGAAGACAAACAGAAATCAGAAAGCTAATTTAAATAGAGATATTAAAAACATGCCATGAAAATTTAAATTGGCAATGCTGACGTCAATAATATAAACTGGTATAGTGAAAACGATATTTCTTCACCATTTACCAACATGTAGAAAGGTAAACTAATGTGGGAACAAACGGTGTATAGAGGTTCACATGAAAGTGTTAACCACATGCATGCGGGCGCGCACGCGCACGCACACACACATATATATATATACATTATATATATATATATATATATATATATACATTATATATATATATATATATATATATATATATAATATACGAAAACAAACACAAAATATTATAAGCGTAACGCTAGAAAAATCAACACAAAGATCAAAGGAAAAGAGAGAGAGAGAGAGAGAGAGAGAGAGAGAGAGAGAGAGAGAGAGAGAGCTATTTCCTCCAGCGTATTACGAACAGGAGACGCGTGACAATTTGGTTCCCTCACGCGAAGGTTTTCAGCTATAATGTGACCACCCAAGTACCGAATCCCGACCCAGCACGCATACTTAAAAACTGCCCCTCCGTCGTGATATATTCCTGTATGCTTACTTCCATACCCTTCCACTCAGTCTCTACCTGCCAGGACCGCGTCTGTCCCCCCTCCCATTCACCCGATCGCCAGGTAGTGCCAGTTCGAGTCAGGGAACAAGGGGTAAGACCAGAGGAGTAGACTTCCAATGGTGTGTCTGCTCTACAGAGGCAGACGGATGACAGTTCTACAGAGCCAGCCGCGTGTCAGTTCTACAGAACAGACATATGTTAGATCAACAGAACAAACGAGTTACAGTTCTACAGTACAGATAGGTGTCAGTTCTAAGGAACAGGCGTGTAACAACTCTACAAAGGCAACTATGTGCCAGTTTTACAAAGGCTGCCGTGTGTCAGTTCTACAGAGGCTATCGTGTGTCAGTTCTACAGACCAGACGTGTGTCTGCTCTGTAGGAGTATACGTGTGAGTTCTACTGAGGCAATCGTGTGTCAGTTCTGCAAAGGCAGCCTTGTGTCAGTTCTACTGAGGCAGCCGTGTGTCAGTACTACAGAACAGACGTGTATCTGTTTCACAGATGCAACCGTGTGTCAGTTCTACAGAGGCAGCCGTGTAATATTCTAAAATCATGCTTTAGATACTTGAAGTTTATATTTACATATGGTGCAAAGTAAAAAATTGTATAACCCCTTATATTCCTACGAATAACGTGACCATAAAGTTATATTTGTTGTTTGTTGATGGTTGTTACACCATCAAAAAACCACAAATATATTTATGAAAATCCTGACTATTATCATCAAACCGTTAAGGGTGTAGCCATGAAAATTTTAATGATTAACACCAAACCGTGAGTAACGTAGTCATAAAAATCTAACCATTATCACCAAACCATAACGAAAGTAGCCATAAATATTCTGACATCATAAAAAAAAAAAACCTCGCAAGAATTCTGCCTTTCAAATGCAAACCCGCACAAAAGAGAGCAGTAGAGTCCAGAATTCTCCACAAAACAATGAAGTAAAGTATTTAGGTGTACACCCAAACAGACCAGCTCAATAGCAACGCAAATATCTTGTCTGTGCCGAAGATTTACGACGACATTAAACTACAATGATAAACCACAGGGCGAACGCGTTCAGCTCGCCACTTGAATCTTGAACTTGTGGAGTGGTAAGAGAGTCAGTCACTGCGAACAGAAAACGGAATCTGAAATAATCCTTGCATAAATAAAGGCCAAGTCAGCCGAAACTGGTTTTGCATTCTTTGACATCCACGATCTTTTTCTTGACTACTGAAACTTGCCGTTCGGATAATGATACTTTCTTAAGCTAGGCGATATCGAATATTCCAGTATTATTATTATTATTATTATTATTATTATTATTATTATTATTATTATTACAAGCTAGGCTATTACCCCAATTGGAAAAGCAGGATGCTATAAACCCAAGGGCTCCAACAGGAAAAAATAGCCCAGTGAGGAAAGGAAAATAAGAAAAAAATATTCCAAGAATAGTAACATTAAAATAAATATTTCCTATATAAACCATAGAAACGTTAACAAAACAACAGAAAGATAAATAAGATAACATTGTGTGCCCGAGTGTATCCTCAAGCAATGACATTCAAAATGCCATTAGAATCTTGAAAAGTACCAAATAAAATACCTTAATACAACTACGAATAAGCGAGGCAAACATTCATCAAATGATATCCAGAAAACAGACTTGAATGAATAAGACTGAGAGTACACCAGACAGCTGGTACGATGAAGAATTCCTACCCATCCGTCACTATGATTTCTCCAAAGTAATTGCTAAGGCACTTAACGAGTCTTCACCTTCCTATTCACAACAGGGATTTATCATCACGACCAGTAAAAACAGTCTTAACAGATTTCGGTGTAAATAAGAGAAAGGGAGAAAAAAAACAATAAAGTTAAATAACCATAAGCAGAACAGGAATAATACATACACACACACACACTATATATATATATATATATATATATATATATATATATATATATATATATATATAAACTATATATAAACATATATATATATATATATATACATATATATATGTATATATATATATATATATATATATAAGGATGGCTTCAATAAACAGGAAATGAAGTTGCCCTGCTGGGTAACATGAAAAAAAAAAACTTACTGCTTGTATACATACCATCCTATTACTGGTGGACAAACAACGAAGATGAGAGAGAGAGAGAGAGAGAGAGAGAGAGAGAGAGAGAGAGAGTCTCAAAGGTGGAATACTGAGGACCATGTGCTTGGGACGAATACGACAATGCCTCCAGAGAGAGAGAGAGAGAGAGAGAGAGAGAGAGATAGAGAGAGAGAGAGAGATCTTGGAGTGAATCACTCTTAGCTAAGTGGGGCGCGTCACAAGTTTGATACTCAGAAATATTTTCATGATTTAATTTGGCATATTTTCATCGTTTTCAAACCATTTAGTCACTAGTTTATTGAAGGTTACGAATGATATTTCATAATTGATTGATTATGCTTATGAGAGTGACCAGGAAAGAGGTTTATAGTGATGATAATGATGTTTATACAGGTATATCCTATAATTCATTGTGAGAGAGAGAGAGAGAGAGAGAGAGAGAGAGAGAGAGAGACTGGCTCAGCAAAAGAAAAAATTACTCTCATATAAACTTTATAAAACGTAACTCGAAATGAAATCCCTCATTAAAGTCATAATACACAAAACTAAATCGTAAAAACAACCACAACACTGTCACTGGCATCAGAGACAGAAGCCTACCCGGGGGACATTCCGATCGATTCTCAAACATCTGGCAACACAAAATAAACATTACGTCACGGAAGCGGGACTGTGTGATGACGTCATAGAACCTACGGAGATGAAATTTAAATATGACTTCGACGAAACATTCTTCGCACGGGAATTTTTTAGTATGTTCGTTGCCATTGTTCCATGTTTGTATTTACGAGTAACAATAGGCTAATTACTTATGGGCAGGTGTTAAAAAACAATGTCGAAATGTGTAAAATTGGGAAGATAATAAGACCTGCGATAAGGGTTGATAACTGATAATCCCAGATAACGGGCCAGTAGTGCGTGACTCTCTCTCTCTCTCTCTCTCTCTCTCTCTCTCTCTCTCTCTCTCTGATACAGATAAACAAGAAAGTTGTGAACGAACTCACTACCACCGTATTTCCACGCGAGAATTGGCAATTCATATATAACGTTACGGATAATTAATACATATTAATAGAATCATACACGCATGTATAAATACATTCCCATATGTGTTTTTACTTATGAAATTATTATAATTTCAATAATAAAAAAAAGCCGAAAAACATGCAAATCTCATATCCTGACAAATTACTTAAGCTAGCCTTCCACCAGCACTGGCTCTTGCCATTAAGAATTGCCCGTAATGACGGACTTTTCTCTAGGCTACTTATATCTAATTCCATCTATTTGTAAAAACGTCAAAATATTCCAAAAGACAGAATTCAAAATACACAAGAACGAGTATTCTAAACAATTACGGGCTAAAATAAATGCCAGTAAAACTTTTTTTTTAACTGATAGGGAAGATGGGTGAAAGAATGACGGCAATTAGCTAGCTAACCATGGTAGGGAATAGTGCGTTAAGTTTCATTAATAATTAGGTAAAGTGTGGTTTTGACACAATTACTATCAAAATATTAGATGTACAATGTAATTATAAACATGAAAATCTCTTTAGAATTTTATAGTAATATAGAAGGATAAATAGTTGTAAATATACTTTTAAATGAAATCAATAAAAAACAGTTAATAAAACGTAAGAAAAATAATAAAACATAAAAAAACCTGCCAAAACAGGGTACTTAAAAGTCTGAAATTCAAAATAAAATCTCAATAATACAAAAGAACAGAGTAAAAAATAAACGCCTAAAATAGAAACGAAAATGTCAAGACCTCGAAAATCAAACTAAAGCACGAACGAATGGCAAAAGGAAAATGAAAAGAAAATAGAAAATAAATAAAACAATGAATAACAGCCAAACAATAAGGGGCACCGTCGTTGACATGAGGTCCATCGGATGGCGAAGTAATTTCGATAAAAGACAAAAAGAAGAAAAAAGGGATCGCGAGAGAAAGAGAAAAATGGGACCAGCATCTGCAGTCATTGTACCATAGAATCTCTTAACAAACAGACTCGATGGCTAAGGGGATGACAGAGAGAGAGAGAGAGAGAGAGAGAGAGAGAGAGAGAGAGCCTGGCGTATGGAATGTCGTGAAATTCTTCATCTGTCCTTTCTAGGCTATAATTCTCTGTATTTTCTAGGCTATAATTTCTCTCTCTCTCTCTCTCTCTCTCTCTCTCTCTCTCTCTCTCTCTCATCTACTTCTATCCCACTTACTTCCTCTAATCCCTCCATTAGGTCGTCTTCTATACTCTCATTTACCTCACCCACGACTCTCTTTTCTTCCCATTCTTTGTTGCCCTTTCTTGTTTTTATTCCCATTCTTTGTTGCCCTTTCTTGTTTTTATGTCTCTTTCTTTCAATTCTTCCTCATTCTCTTCCAACCCTCATTATTATCCATGCCAACCCCACCTGTCCCCCATCTCTCTCTCTCTCTCTCTCTCTCTCTCTCTCTCTCTCTCTCTCTCTCTGTATGCCACCCCTACATATAATTCCAGTGACATCCCTCCCTCCTCCCAAGAGTATTATCGTAATTAACAAAAACTTTTCTAATTCTTTATACACGTAAAAGGGCTTTGTGCACAACTATAAACTTGCGCGGGGAATTATATGACTTTATACACACATAAATTCCGCCTGTATATGTACGTGGTACATGCAGATTTAGAGAGAGAGAGAGAGAGAGAGAGAGAGAGAGAGAGAGAGAGAGATATTACTCTACAACATATGGGACTGTGAATTTCACAAGTGAAAGGTAAATTGTGAATAAACGTTAATTAAATAAATTATTCATGTAAATATATTATGATATATACAATATTATAAATTCCAACAACTGTAAATGTATATTTTTATTAGAAGAAAAAGTTTATTCTTACTTTATATTTCACGGAAAAAAAAAATCCTCTATAGCAGCCTATAATTTGAGAACTTAGGCTACATACATAACATCACCCTCTGCGTAGAGAGAGAGAGAGAGAGAGAGAGAGAGAGAGAGAGAGAGAGAGTAAGCTAAGACAGTGGTATAGCTCGCATACTTCAGAGCCCAAACAAGAACCACACACTTACAAAGACAAGAGAAGCGAGCGGGCAGAAACAAAGTATACTGAAGCAATGGCATAATTTAACACCATACGCGTGTACACGAGAATAAGTGCGTTCAAGTGCATTATGGGAATTGCATAGCCATAAATCAAGGCCGAAGTAATACCGCCCTACCGCGGCAATTATATCAATTTTTCAACGCTATACGAACCAACTATGAAGTTGCACAATGCAATCATAAAAAAACAGCGAATACTTCGAGCACAAATGTTTGGGAACAATCTCGTTATATATGACAAAACACCTTCTTTGTCCTTGGGGATATGTAATGCTACTGATGAACAGTGTTGTTTCATATATAAATATATATATATATATATATATATATATATAGTGAATGAATTAGAAATGCAAAGAAAAATACTACTTATAAAATCATTTGAAATATAGAAAAAAATATATCCTAAAAGGCAAAATAATATCTAAACATTAACAGGCAAAATCTGCTGCCTATTTGAACTGGGTAAAAAAAAAATAATAATATTAATAATAATAATAATAATAATATAATAATAATAATAATAAAACAAATTTCAATATCAAATTAAACTCAACTAAAACAAGAAAATATTTACAAATATTTCTTTCTATAATTCCAATATCAATAAATAATGCAACAATACGTATACTAATCAAACTCTCGGATTAATTCGAAGCAAGACAAGAAATACACCACACAACAAACACAGATATCATCAAATATTCCAAGTTACGGCTGTGGCACCCGTTAATAATTCACACGTTGCATATCACCACAACTCAAGAAACTACAGAAAAGAAAAAAAAAATAACTTGAGACGATGAGAATTTGTCTTAACTCCTTTCCGGTATAATTTGTAACGTGTGTGACCCAATATACATGCCGTATATTATGCATGTATACCCCCCCCCCTTATTAGAATATATAAAAATAAGGGCTGAAGACAATCAGATGGTATTTTATATTGCATATTGTGCCGGATTTGTGGTCTTGTTTTAATCCTGTTCGGGCTATCCTATCTGTTCCATACGTGTGCCATGCGAGGTTCGTGACAGGAGGAGCGATTAATGACAAAATTAATTAGCTCATATTATTGCAGGGATATGGATGGGAAAATACTTAGAATTTGTAGGTATTACTTGATTGGATAAAAAGTAGAATGGTAAATACTTTTAATGTAAATAAAATATGATATAAAACTTCTATTCAAAAATGTATTCACGAGTCAATATGTGTGTAATTTGAAAACATTTAGACTAAGAGTGAAAAATGCAAATGAGAATATATGTTAATTACAAATTTCATTCATGTGAATATATTATGATGTATATACAATATTATATATTATAAAAATTGTAAATGTATATCTCTTAACAAAAATTCTAATTCAAGGGAGGAATATATGTAAAACTATGGAGGGACACGTAATATGGAAAAGATGGATACACACAAGATGAAAAGAACGGCTGAAGAGGGAAAACGTAAGAAAGAAGAAAACATAAAAAAGGAAGGTGAGATGAGATGAAGAGAGGTAAAATGGATTCTGGAAATGAGAGATGATAATAAATTAAAAGTAAGAAAATAATCAAATGAAACGAAGGAAAATGTTACCAATTGGATTAGAGTAGCACACCGAAGAAGAGCCAAAGATAAAAGAATAAGACGAAACAGAAGGAGGAGGACAAGAGGAGCGAGGAGAGTTCAAGGAGCACCGAGAGAGAGAGAGAGAGAGAGAGAGAGAGAGAGAGAGAGCTGAAGTAGCAAGGAAGGAGGAAAAGACCACAAGAATTGTTCTCCGGCCAAAAGTAGATGAGGAGTGGGGGGAGGGGTTGATAGGGGGGAGGGGGGAGATGGAGGGGAGGGGGAGGGGGGATACTTAGGAGCAAGGACAGACATTGGAGGAAGAGGAGGAGGAGGTGGAGGACGCAACAGAGGGAGAAAGAATAATTCTAGTAATAAACGAATATATGAGAGAGAAGGGAATGGAGGGAGCGTACGAGAATAGGTCGGAAAACGAGGAGATAAAGGAAGAGAAAAAAAGGGGAGGCAAACAGGCAGACACAAAAGGGTTGGGACGAAGAATTGAAAAGGGAAGCTCAGAGAGAGAGAGAGAGAGAGAGAGAGAGAGAGAGAGAGCGCGCAGACAGGAGGGTAGATAAATCAAATGCTGTACATAAAATTAGCAATATTAGTGAATCATTTTATTTGTATACCTTAAGTTGACTTATTTCTCTTCTCGTGTATTTATTTTGACTGTAAACGGATTACTTGATTGATCGAGATATGTAATTTGCGTCACACCAATGACTCAGAAGTTGATAGCCATTCGTAGATCTTTTTTCCTTTTCATGTTTTCCATTTTTTTTTTTTTCATTTTAGGGTGGTTAATTTTTTTCTTTTACCTTCTTAGATAAAAGATTATCTTGATATTATTTTGAAATTGCAAAAAATATTAATCCTGTATGTCCTCAAATAACAGCTGTATTTACCACCCAAAACCAAAATACTTTTTTTTCCGATTCACGTACATAAATTCCTTTCAAAATATTTTCAAACCAAAGTCTGAACAAAGGACGCCCCCCCCCCCCCACACCCCGCCCCCTCCTCCCCAATTAACCATGACTGCCAACAATACACAACCCTCGTCACTTCTATAACCGCTACTTTCATCACTCAAATTACTCTATAATAATTGTCACTAATTAGGCCATGTCATTTAATCAACTGCAGATTACCAATATAGAAAAGCAGCAATGATACCTATAATCAGAAATCCGTCCGTGACTAGAGATACTATTATGACCTTACTGCCGCCTATACATAGAGGCTCATATTGATTACACATCCTCATGTCGCATTTACATGTACGCATAAAGTCACTTGGGTATTTTCGTTCCATCACAACCTGACCTTAAATAAATAAATAAATAAATCGTGAAAGAGTAACCTGGACGTAAAGAAATCATAACAACTATACTTATGCACAGTTTGTATTTTAGATTATTTTAAGATCTAAATCTAAATGGAAAAAAAAATTAATTGTACTTTCAAATATCATCTCTCTCTCTCTCTCTCTCTCTCTTCTCTCTCTCTCTCTCTCTCCTCTCTCTCTCTCTCTCTCTCTCTCTCTCTCTCTCTCTCTCTTCTCATTATTTTCATAAAATAAAACAATCATAAATGATATGCTATAAAAAAAATATCACATAAATATTTGACAGCCAAACTTAAAAAAAGAAAAGTATTACTATAAATAATTTTACCGAGAATAATAATAAAAAAAAAAGCCCAATATGTTAGCAAACTCCTTTGAATTGCAAATTCAACAAACACCCAACAGCGTTGGACGTGTGGCTCAGTAAACACAAAGAAGTTGCAACGTGAAAAATAGACCATATACCCTACATGCACCACAGAACAAACTTCTGCTTTGCATTAAGCCTACGGCAAGGAAGCAATGGAAGAAAAAAAAATATTGCAACCCCATAAGTTAAATCAACTATGAGCAATACTACTTAACTCATTTTTCTTCAGATAACCCTGAGAGTTATGATCTGTACAGAATACAGCAAATAAAATATTCTTATTTCAACTGCTGAAATTTTTTTTTTTACCATAAATTCTCCGTAAAATTAAACTTTCCTCAGCCGTATTTCAGTAAAATACAGGCGGCCGTAATTATACCCTACTTTGCTATTATCTTTTAACGGGCTGGTGACCGTGTAATATCACTCCTTAACGTCAATATATCCGTCTTTAAAACGGTAAATGTCTGGCAATATTTATTACGATATTTTTACCATTCTTTTTTTTTATCAGTGTATATGAAAACCTCCAAGGCCAGTTACATTTATGGCGAAAGTATTTGCATGACCCCGATCAATACATGCAATTATAACGAGTCTTCACCAAATACCAAGGGATAAATAAACAACTGTCCCCAAACTAGTAAGTGTAGCTCGAGAAGGCAACACTAATAAGTTGGATGGATGATTGATCAATCTATTTGTTCATCAACCTTGATAAACATTTATTGGACACATTCGTAACAAATCCTAAATAATGTGAGAGATTCTACAAAAGATAACAACTACAAAGTTTAATAAAAATGGAATTTTCTGAATAAACGTCAACAGAATCATTTATCTATTCTTGTATAAGTGTGTAAATAAAGACACATACACACACCCAGTTACCTAAATATCACCCTCTGACGGCTTTGTTCCTTACAGGCCTTTTCTTT
>NC_090743.1:112331894-112351001 GCF_036898095.1 Palaemon carinicauda | reverse complement strand
GCACACAAGCATACAAGACTATACCTTCAAAACTCCTTTGAAGGGCGGTCTCACATCTTGCTGTCGAACATACAAAGGATACCGGACTGTCTTTGTCTCCTCCCGCGCACATAGAGCCCAAATGAGAGATTCGCGCCAAAAGATGAACATGAAGACTTCTTTTTTTCTTTTACGCGCGCTTTTTTCCCGCCCTCTTTCCTTTCTTCCCTTTTCGTATATACAGGCTTCTTTTTTTCCGAGGCATTAGTTTTTTCTTACTCTATTCTTTCGACGTTTTATTTACATGGGATTAGTTGTCTTAGGACGTTCAAGTGCTAATGTACTGTATTGTTAGGTATGTATGTTATTCGCTCTTAAAATTGTATGTCATATTCGGCACAATACCCAGAATCTCCTGGAAGAAAAAAAGTGAGTGCGATAGTGCAAACCCGCACATATAAAAGTAAGCTATATATATATATATATATATATATATATATATATATATATATATATATATATATATATATATATATATATATATATATATATATATATATATATATACATACATACATACACACACACACATATATATATACATATATATATATATATATATGTGTGTGTGTGTGTGTCAGTTCCAACTAAGAAAGAGTAAAAATAGACAGCAGAAACTGATTCATGTCCGTAGAGAGGTAATCATCAGTCCTGCCGAGTCATAAGAATCGCAAATTAATAAGAGAGGTTAATTTACCTAAGTCTTCTCCTGACGAATCATGTACATTCCTTAGGCACGCGAGCAGCCTTCCGCTGCCTTCTGCAGGCTATGGGAAGGCAGGCTGACTGTAAGGGTAGGTAGGGGAGGGGAGGGGAGGTCAAAGGGGGAGGAAGGGGAAGCAGGAGATAGGGGGAGAGTGGAAGATCTCTTATATCAATTTAATTTTGCATACACGTAATAGTAAATCACTTATTAGTTCATTTGCTTGTTCGTATAAAGTGGGAAAATTTGTTGTGTATACAATAAACAAGTAATTAATTTATCTAAATTTAAAAATTTCACATTAAGCTGAGAGAGATGATGGTGATGTGTTTTAATTCTTCTTCTCCGATTGAAATTTTCTTATAAACATATTCGATATTCATCTACAGCATGGAGTGCGTATAGCTTCCTTGAATCGATTCAAAGTAGATAGCTGATAATGACTATGAAAAATAAATAAGTTTTAACTACTATTAAATATATTCAACGTATGATAAAATCAACAAAATTGAAAATTTAAACACAACATTAAGACCTCAATAAGAAAAAGATTTTTTATTTTCTTTTATTAAACTACAATTGGGAAAACAAAACTTTTGTATGCAGTTATTTCACATGAATGAAACGCCCAAAAGCAAATAATTTCTAATTAGTTCAAGTCGTGAACCAGTTAATAAAGTTTCAGCACGGGCTCTTGCTGTATGAAAACCTAACCATAAGGCTACCTAAAAGATCACTTTCATAAAATTCCTCACTGCATATTCGCATAAAAAAGGTATTTTTTCAGTAAAAATATACTCTCTCTCTCTCTCTCTCTCTCTCTCTCTCTCTCTCTCTCTCTCTCTCTCTCTCTCTCTCTCTCTGTCCACTTCATTCCTTATTCTTGCATCTCGAGAGTCATCTCCATTGGCTAAATCTCCGCCGCCAATTTCACCTTTCTATTTCCATTTTATCTCTCATTTCCATATCTTTTTCTTCATCTTTTCCAGCGGGATATGCAAGGTCTTTTAATATTTTTTCCTTGTATATTTTTGTTTTCACTTCCACAAGCAAACTATATTTCCTGATTCCATTAGTTTTCGTAGTTCTTAAAAATTCCACAAACTCATACAGTACATATAAATATACTTACACACACACACATATATATATAATATATATATATATATATATATATATATATATATATATATATATATATATATAATATATATATATATATATATATATATATATATATATATATATATATATATATATATAATATATATATATATATATATATATATATATATATATATATATATAATATACCGTATATACATAATTTCTACCTCATACTGCGATCGAACATTAATCTCTTCAAATGAAAGGCAAGGTCGCTACAATTCTTGCCATCAGAGGCTCTAAAAGCGACATTGCCTTTCATTTTAAGAGGGTATGGTTCGATCCTAGTATCAGGTAGAAATTTATTTCTATTTGAGCACGATGTGTGCTAATTTTCAACCATATACCCATAATATTATATATATATATATATATATATATATATATATATATACACACATATATATATATATATATATATATATTATATATATATATATATATATAATTAGGGATTTCTTTTTTTGGCGTTTTTAGTTTATCTTGAAAGTCATTTACATCTGAAACCTTAAAGCATACCAAGCACAAAAGCGATTTCATATACTTTTCCCAAAACTATAACTATAACCTTTCCTTTTATTTTTTTTGGGGGGGTGGGGGGCTATGATTTTAGTTAAAAATATCAACGTAAAATATGATTGTTTTCCATTTCAGTCATGCCTCTCTCTCTCTCTCTCTCTCCTCTCTCTCTCTCTCTCTCTCTCTCTCTCTCTCTCTCAAACACGTCATCTCTTCCCCAACAGTCACAAACTTTTTCATATTGGTTGTTTCAGGGAGCGTCGAAGCGCAAGCCATTACTATCAAAATTAAAATTTTGGGGGAACCACGAACCGAACAGGGCCAAAATAAAAAGTTGTCGAGAGCCTTCGCCAATGCCATGCCTTCTCCCCTTCCCTCCAAAGGACACCCCCCCACCCCCCACATCCACTTCGCTGGCCCTTTCACTATTCTTACTAGTTCTGCCCCCTTTCCCAATCTTCCTCCACCTACCCCAAGCGTAAGCCCCCTGTCCTCATCCTGAGCCCACCCCCTTCCTCCCTATAAAACCATCCCCCCTCCTACCCCAATCCCCCTCTCCGTATTAAATGGTCGACTAACTACGAGGTTCTCTTATTAGCAAAAGTAGTCTTATGGTCACACAGTCAAAAATAGAAGCGAAACAAAATTGAAGGGAAGGAAAAGAAAGCCACTTTGAAAAAATGAAAAATGGGAAAAATAAGAAAAGGGGAGTAAGCAATGATAAAAAAATTAACAAAGAACACTGCGAATGGATAGAAAAATAAAGCCAAAGATGAAAAAAACCCTAAGAAAAGACTAAAGTCCAATAGGGAGAGAAATAAATATTAAATATTTAAAAGAGGAAGTGGAACACCTGGAGAAAAAATAAAAAGACGTGAAGATAAGATAAGAATGAGAAGAAAATAACGGGAAAAAATGAAAAGACCTACCCAATATTGTATCAGACAAGGTGAGGAGAGCTATTGAACACCGCGCAAAAATAAACCCGACCAAACTATTGAAAGTAAAGTAAAAGTGATCTTGGTATCTTGTGTAGAATTCAATGGCAAGGGTGACTCCATACACATAAATATAAATATACCGAGGCAGATTACATATGCTTGGAGAAAAGTGAGTCGTGAGGTATAGAAGTTTGGAATTAGTAAACATTCATTTTACTTATTTACGCTACATAAAAATTAACATTTCTTTATACGGTTACTTAGATTACACAATAAAAGTTGAAATTATTATTTTTTTTTTCCAAAAATGAATCTTAGAAATAATCTTATTTGAATACAATATTAGAATTGTTGAAAAAAAAGTTTATCAAAATAATTTCTTATTTAAAACTTTACAGGTAATTAAGAAAAAAGTATAAAGGTAAACTAACAACAAATAGTGACATAAAAACATGATTTTTTTTTTACAGAATCAAGTGGAATATTTACTTACTATTATAATAACTATTAATATTATTACCATTATTACTCGCCAAGTTATACCCCTAGTTGGAAAAGCAGGATGTTATAAGCCAAAGGGCTCCAACAAGGAAAAACAACCCAGTGAGGAAAGGAAAGAAGGAAATAAATAAACTATAAAATATCGAACTCAAAAAAAATGAAATCTCAATTTCTCTTGATGTAATTAACAACGGAACTTGAAACACAGTAATTTTCTATTCATACCAAAAGTTATTAAGAATAGGAAAGAAACCGGGGGGGGGGGGAGGGGGGGGAGAATGGGCTCAAAATCTTAAACCCACACAAGAGTAGCATGTAACCGATCTATTAAAGATACTTTAAAATCAAATAAAACTTATGCCTTTCAATAAATAAAAGATAAAAAATTCACAATAGAAACTTTAGTGAAATGGAAAAAGACACAGCATTCAATGGAAGGAATGTGCCATTTAAAAAAACGCTGTTTAAAAATAAATAATTTGCAATTAACAGACTAAGCTTTCCAAATTCATCAGATGACGAAAATGCAAACTTACTTGCTTCTTCAAGAAGGCCACACAGCCTCTTATCCATCTCTCCAAAAAATAAAGTCCACCACAAATAGGAGAAACTTCAAAATTCCACTCGTGTCGACAGATGACACTATTATCAAAATGATCAAGTACAGGTAACATCTTTAGAACAAATAGTTTAAACGATTAATACTCAGCAATTTAGTCGCTTAATGAATGCTGTCACAGCAGCTTTGTCTATAAAAAAGTTACAAGCCAGGAAGCTCTATTGTATGGCGAATATTTTAAGGGTTATCAAAAGACAGCTGTTCTAGCTAATAAGCCTTTTAACCGTTCAGTATAGCAAACCTCATTAATTCACAAAACAGACGTGAAGGTATTATCTCTGTTTTCCATTTATGTAACACAAATGTTAATGACATCAGTTTACGTTGATACATTGATTTCCGAAGAAGAAGCCAGTCCAGACTATTCTGTCAGATGATGACCTACCTGACAACTATAACAAATGCAGCCATTTCTAGTCCACTGTAGGACAAAGGCCTAAGATATGTCCTTATTCATGTTTTGGGTTTGGCCAGTTTTCATCATCGTCATGGTGGCAGACTGTATTCTGATCGTTCAGGTCAAATTAACCTAGTATGGGTGACCCTTACTAGTACAGCATGGCTGATCATGGCGATACACAAACCCTTTCACCATGTTAAGGTATCCTCACTCAAAAAGGGTCTACCTGACAACAGTGGGTTAAATCAATGTCAACGAACTGTCTTACTTCTCCTATTTTTAACTCAACGTTAAACTATTTCATTTCTATGAGCAGCACCAGCTGATCTTCATACCAACTCCTAACATCTAGTCATCTGTGCTCATGGAAAACGGCAATTAAAAGGAATTCTTTGGCTGTATTTTGACACTGGAAAAGATATTGGATTAAAGCAAGATCATCACTTCATAAATCACTTACCATTTATCTCGCTACAAAAATTTACCCTTAACTTCCATTCCTAAAATAATCTCATAACCCCAAATTACAATAAAAAAAATTACAATTTTGTTGAAACAGTCACACCTTTAGCAATCCATACCTAAGGGCTTTTTCTCTCCATCTTAATCGTTAACAGTACACATCTTTTCAACCATAAGCTAAGCATAATATATATATATATATATATATATATATATATATATATATATATATATATATATATATATATATATATATATATATATATATATATATATATCTGCATACGTGGTGTTAGAGTACCAAAACCAACCTGTTCTGACAACTATGACTACAGTATATCCGTAGAACAGAGAAGAACGACAGAATGTATCCCTATAACTGATGCTGTTTGTGAGAGACAGAGAAGATTTTCCCCTGAGAGATGACCTCCAGTCTTGTATCTTCTCGTGCCGTTGTTGTCCGTGGAAGGTATTCAATGAGAGGGATCTACCTTATCATAAACACATATCTAATCACAACTGGGATTCATCCATCTATCTCTCTGGTGTTATTACCGAATTTGCTTATGGGATTAATCAGCTCTGTGGATCACTTCCTTCAAAGTAACCGTTAATCGTCCCTACTCTGTCTTATAAAGCAAATATAACAAGAACAACAACAGCAACAACAAAAACAAATAGCAACCATTTCTATTCCAATGCAAGGAAAATGTCTCAGACATGTCCTTAATCGTGTCTGGGGTTTGGCCAGTTATCATCACCAAGCTGGCCAGTGCGGATTGATGATGGTGAGAAATTTTCGCCTGATCGCTCACAGCATACCAACCTAGTATGGGTGACCCTTACTAGTACAGCTTTGCTGTTTATGACGATACACAAACTCTTTCTCCACGTTAAGCGCAGAAAGAGCAAATATAATGTGACATTAAAACTAAGCTTAGTTTGATTAGAATCTATAGAGAAAGGTTTATATGCGTTAAGAGTGATGCCTGGTTAGAGTGTATCAATAATATCTTGAATTGGAAAAGAACAGCTCCACTCTATACTATGTTTTAGTTCTCTTTCCCCTACGTTTAATTTTTCCAAAAATTTGGACTTTTCATATTTTCAACCAATTTATTTGTAAATAAGTTACCTTAAAAATAGATAACTGTCTATTATTTCCATCACCAATGGCGCAACATTTCATATTTTGCCTTTTGTAAATAAAAAAAAAATCTTTAAAAATTCTGTTTTATAAATAAGTGAATTTTACAAGTTAAAACAAATGCTAAATATTAAAATAAAAGTCAAAATTAATCGGAAGTGTGACAGCTGGTCTTTTCATAGTAGAGATGTTTCTGGTTTATATAATAGGCCAATTCATCCTTTTGAAAAAGTTACTCACTCCAATTAACATCTAAAACATCATGACATTTATTAGCGCCGTAGATTTGCGCACGCGCAGACCCCCCCAGACACGCAAAAGTACGACTGAACGCGAAATGCAGCAATCATGGCAGTAGCGACTGCGAAAAGGAAGCCGAGCAAGCGATGACAATAGTACGAATAGCAGTAATGATAGCAGTGATAGTACAAATAGTACATTTCGGTTGTCTCAAGAGTGAAGCTGCGATAGTAGTAGTAGTAGTAGTAGTAGTATTCGTGTTAGTAGTAGTGGTTGTGTTGGTAACTGGGGGTCGTGCAGCCACGCTCTTATTCATTTGGTCATGGAAGTCACGCCAAGGATGGGAGGGATGGGTTTGGGAGACCCATGGGGGGAAAAAGGGGAGGGGGGGGGGGAGAGAGATCTGGACTGTAAGAAGACGAGGGGACGGAACAGACAAGAGAAATCAAGCGGAGGGGTATCACCACCAAAGACTGCTCTCTCTCTCTCTCTCTCTCTCTCTCTCTCTCTCTCTCTCTCTCTCTCTCTCTCTCTCTCACACACACACACACACACACATATATATATATATATATATATATATATATATATATATATATATATATATATATATATATATATATATATACCCACACAAAGATTTGTTCCTAATTAGTATGAGAGAGAGAGAGAGAGAGAGAGAGAGAGAGAGAGAGAGAGAGAGAGAGAGAGAGAGAGAGAGAGAGAGAGAGAGAATATAGCAATAGAATTCAACTCAGAAAACTAACCACTAACATCTCTCTCTCCCTCTCTCTCTCTCTAATTTACAATGAAACCATTTAGAATCCCTAAATCTCTGGTGTTGTGCCGCCAAAGAACTTAAAATCTAAAATCAATCTACCAGTTCCGTAAAACTGACATACGAGAGATGAAGGTATTGTGATCACTGCTAACAACACGGTAACCGTGAACTCGAATACCCTAACTGGTAATTTAAATGTTCGTTGCTGTTAGATCAATGTGGCCTTATTCCAGCAAAGGGTTGTAGCTCTTACAGTCACTAGTGAAAAAAAAAATAATCCGTAACTAGTTACTTAAATGCTGAAGTCGCAATCCCAATAAAGTAGTAACCGGCAACTTGAAGACGCTAGTTGGTTACGTAAATTTGGTAACCAGTTACTAAAATACGGTAACCAAAATTTTGCAAGAGGTCACCAATAACTTAAATAAGGTAACCAGTATTTTGCTAAAGATACCCGACAACTAGAATAGGGTAACCTTTTCCTTGAATGGTGTAAACAACATTGACATCTTATAACCGGTAACTTAATAGACAGTAGCCGGCAACATACAGTACATGCGGTAACCGATAACTTGAATACGGTAACCAGCAACTTGTAATAAGGTATCCCTTATTTGCAAACCAGAGACTTCAATACGGTAACAACTAACTTGCATACGGTATTCGGTATCGAGGTAAGGTAGCCCGTAATTCTGGCATCGCCTCCGCAATGGCAGGTTCAAAAAGATATTTACAAAATCGGCAAAAACTTTTGACAACTGGCGACGTTCAGAAAGTTCCTGTCTAACAATACGGAAATATGTTAGCATCATGCAGGGGTAAAGGACTGCACTCCCCTCCCTCCCTTCCCTTCCCGTGTCAGCCTTACAAACGATTTAGTACAAACATCTAAGGAAAGAAAGAGGGAAATAAAAAAAGGTGGCAACAGTCGCCGGTAGTTCAGTATCACCTGCCTGACTTCGAACAGGCAGCGGCGACCTGACTTCCGCTTCCCTAATCCTCAATCTTATCTAATCTTCAAAGTTTAAAACTTCCATAATAAATTCTTATTACTAATATACTTCTTCATTAACCTATATACATTTACACGTTAAAACTCGCAAAGGAACATCGGAAATAAATGTAAAAAAACTATGAGAATAGAGAACGGTTGAAGTCAAGAGTTAAAGGACCGAGACAATGTTCCCCATCTGCTGCGCACACCTGCTCTGGCCCTCATGCTGATGGCAGGGAATACGGTTTGACCCTGTAACTTGTGCGTAACTGTTTGTGATGATGCTCGGAGGTGTGGCGTGTGAGGCTTAGCGTTCGTACCGAAGGGATTTGAAAAAAAAAATAACGAAAACAATAAACAAAGGACGACAACAACATTATTAATGATAACAATAACAATAAGTACATCTTAATTTACTTACAAGTCTCAGCATGATATATATATATATATATATATATATATATATATATATATATATATATATATATATATATATGTGTGTGTGTGTGTGTGTGTGTGTGAGTGTGTGTATACATATATATATATATATATATATATATATATATATATATATATATATATATATATATATAAACTAAACTACAACGCTAGTTTGAAAAGCAAGGGCTCCAACAAGAAAAAAAATAGCAAAGCGAAGAAAAGAAATAAGGAAATAAATAAACTACAAGAGAAGTAATGAACATTTAAAATATCATATTTCAAGAACCGTAACAACATTAATCTTTCATATATAATGAATTACGCCACAAACTATAGAAATAGAAATAATAAACCCTACATTCCGAGCGTTATATAAGAATAATCAAAATAACCGTATCTATGTCATAGTTATTGGAATAACACAGGTATTGCACAAGTTCACTCGTTGTATAAAATTGATATTTCATACAAGAAAGTGGAAAAACCTTTGTAGCATTCTATCATCTTTATTATTTGTTTGTTTTATAGAATTTAGACCATGTGGCAGGCAATTATACATATCTAAGGCCCGAATGTCGTTATCCCTGTATATATGAATTACGATATTGTTATCATAATTAACTTTGGATTCCGGAAACCTCCACCAAGGGTGAAAAAAAAAAAACCCATGGATGATTTCTTGTCTAGATCCGGATCTCAACTACCAAAATCTTGAAACTTTTTACTACTAAGAAGTCGTCGCAAAATCCTACACGCAGACACCTGACAGACAAACTAACAGTTAATCTAACAGATACCTGAACGAATTGGACAATGAAAATAACTTCTATTACGAAAGTAATAAACCGGAGTATTGTAATAAATTATATATATATATATATATATATATGTATATATATATATATATATATATATATGTATATATATATATATATATATATATATATATATATATATATATGTATGTATGTATGTATGTATGTATTTAGAGCAATGTTTCCTTTCTTTACTGGGCTATTTTTCCCTGTTGGAGCCCTTGGGCTTACAGCATCCTGCTTTTCCAACTAGCGCTGTAGCTTGGTTACTTAGTATTAATAATAATAATAATAATAATAATAATAATAATAATAATAATAATAATAATGGCAATACTGATAATATTAATAATAATAATTTGTTTTATCCAATGTAGTAACGTCCCTGACTGGTGATCGCCAGACTGGGGTTCGAGTCCCACTCAAACTCGTTAGTTCCTTCGGTTGCTGCAACCCAACCATCCTTGTAAGCTAAGGATGGGGGGGGGGGGTTTGGGGGAGCATATAGGTGTATCTGGCGAGTCATCAGCAGCCATTTCCTGTCCCCCTTGGTCCTACCTTGAGTGGAGAGCGGGTTTGGGCACTGATCATATGTAAATATGGTCAGTTTCAAGGACATTGTCCTGCTCGATAGGGCAATGTCACTGTCCCTTGCTGCTGCCATACTTGAGCAACCTTTAAGCCTTCAAATCATGTGAATATGGAAAAAGCGTCATGTGAGCTATTTCTTTATATTCTAAGAAATTAGGCACTTTAAGCTAGAAGTACTTTTCAGTAAATGTCATCCCAGAGATTCCTATTCAAGAAACTCGTTAACATCAAGTAATTGTACGACAAGTTACACAACTCTGCATTTTGGTAAGTTCTACTTAAAATAATGAACATCAGAATAAAAGACCTATGATCTTAAAGATAATTAACTTAAGTTAAACTAGGCTTAACGAGCAATTACTACTTATCTAAAACGTTGTCCTTGCATTAGCAAAATAATTATTTAAATCTACAAAGAAGCCAGTGGATATGAAGTTATTATAGTAAAGGAAATCACACAGCTTTGTAGTCGAGGGAAAAGACGACAAAACGGAGTAGTTCAGGATTGCAGATATGAACAGAGCTTCACAGTCTGTTCAACAAAACCACCTCATAAACTAAAAACATTCGTACCTTGTTTACAGTTATGAAAAATGTCCGAAAAAAATTATAACTATATTTATCTTCCCTCGTGAAAAGCGTTATTTAAGACAGAGCTACATTGAATGTAAGTCATTACTTCCAAGAACCTAATACTGTACGAGGTCAATTTATAGTAAAAACAATGTCTCCCACGACGACCCTGCATCTCAGCGCAGCTATTCAAGTCGAATCCACTTGAAATTCCGACCAGTTTCGAAATCTCCGTGTTCCCAGGGGTGCCCATTTTTTTCTGTCCACACACACATGCACTTAATCCTTCGTTTACACCTGTCTATTAACTTGTCACTCCTGCACACGCTTTGGAAATTACACTTTTAATACGCGCACACACATGTCCCGAACAGTATCGACACTTCGGGTTTCAAAGTTCGCCCGGTGGAAGGGCTCAAACACTCTCGCCCATTTGAAACCTGTTTCGAGCCTTCAATACTTCGGCAATATTTTCTCCCTTAAATATATTCAAGGCATTCCGTTCATCCTGTGATACCTGCTGTACACTGGAAAATAGAATAGCCATAACACACATACACAAACACACACACACACACACACACACACATATATATATATATATATATATATATATATATATATATATATATATATACACATATATATATATATATATATATATATATATATATATAGTATATATATATATACATAATAAAAAGCTGGTGAGTGTATATTTATATATATGTGTGTTCGTGTATACGTGTGTACGTGCGCACGCGTGTATTTGACCACCCCTGTGCAAAAAAATAAAAACCCTACAAATAAGTTGCAAAAAAAAAAAAGTAATACTCAACATAAACTCAGAAAAGCTGCACAACCCCTGTAGTTAAACTCACATAAAAGATAACCCCCATGTTCCCATCTAAATTGCTCCTACTAATTCTAATATCCCCCGAATCTCTAGGTAGTGAGAATTAGAAGAAGAAGAAAAAAAAGGGGACTGGATTCCCATAGTCACAACGCGTATCGTACGCGTAAGTGATGGCACATGGAATCATTTTTACATAAGTTGCGTAACAGTTTATAATTGAGATGTATAAAAAATGTTCAGTATTTTTTTAATCTACTTGGCTGCTTTCTCACTGAATTCTCAACGTTGAATTCATGGTCAGGAGACAATTAAACATTTATATCTGCATTTAGTAATAGTTTATAAAAATCAAATAAATTGATTTAAACATTTGAGAGAGAGAGAGAGAGAGAGAGAGAGAGAGAGAGAGAGAGAGAGAGAGAGAGAGAGAGAGAGAGTGTGTGTGTGTGTGTTCGCGTAGCAACGTTATTAAAATCTTTTTAAATCAGTATAAAAGATATTTCTTGAGGAAGCAAATTAATTCCTAAAGCACGAAAATACACCCTATATCGCAATGACCCCACAAAGAATATGACAAGTGCGCAGGACAAAATGTTGATGTGGAGATCGGGGCCAAAGTACCCCCCACCCGCTCGCCTGGCCCCGAACGTCTGAAGGTTGTGAAATCTAGGAAAACTCCTCTCTGTGCGTAAGGCGACAGAAGGTGTAATTCCGTCCACATATCACACTGTGCCCTTTATGGCCTCCAGCAAATCACATATAATGACACGTAACCATATGAATTATTACTTACAACAACATTTTCATAAATTATTGACTTACGTATGATTACTGTTTTCAATGTGATACATCAAACCAGCACAATTATTGCCCCCACGAGGAATTTTATTGTGTGTGTGTGTGTATGTATGTATGGCAGGGAACGGTTATTGTTGCTGGAGTAAATGAATTTTTTTTCGTCACCGTGTACTGTGTGTTATAAGTAAAATGGGTAACAATAGAAGTGAGTAAGTTTACGATGGAAATTGCCCTAATTTGATAGATAAATCAAATCAGCCAAATGCAGGTGGGCCATTTATCTCACCTCTTTTATGCCGTCACTCAATACTGACATTAAAAGTCCTGTGAATACATACACACACACACACATATATATATATATATATATATATATATATATATATATATATATATATATATACTGTATGTGTATATATATATATATATATATATATATATATATATATATATACTGTATATATATATATATATATATATATACTGTATATATATATATATATATATATATATACATATATATATTTTTATATATACATACATATATATATATATATATATATATATATATATATTTATATAACACATAAAACAATAACGTCGTGTAACCATGCATTAATATCCTATTTACATTTATTTGACATTGCATTCATTAAACACCAAATGACCAACAGTAATAATAGTAGAAACTGAAAAGAAAACAACAACAACAACACCAGAAGCAACAACCCCGACAATTAAAACCATCATCATAATTTGCATACGGACTGAGCAAACGTAATTTCTCCCGCGAAGAGAGAAAGAAAGAGGAAGAAAGGCAAGAAGGGAAAAGGCAGTCGAAGGGAAACGTCTAATAAGAAAGAAGAAGAGGAAAGATGAATTTAAGGACATGCAAAAAGAGGAAAAGGGGTAAATGGGATTTAGCAGCGAGGACGAGACTAGTGCAAGAGGGGAAAATTAAAAAAGGAGTGAGGGGTCAAATGAGGGGAAATGAGTTAGATGGAAAGGGGAAGATGGTGTAAGAAGACCTAAAGATTGAGAAAAAGCTACAACTGTCAATGAATAAGAGATTGCTTCCACTGGCGTTGCATTGAGAGAGAGAGAGAGAGAGAGAGAGAGAGAGAGAGAGAGAGAGAGAGAGAGAGAGAGAGAGAACCAAAAGCTCTATAGAGGGCGAAAAGGAAGGGGGAAAGGACTGAAGCCCCCTAAATAGCGGTTCTTCCTCCCCTCGGCGAAAGACAAGAGACTAAGGGGTGGTTGGAGAGGAGAGGGGGAGGAGGGCATAGGAAAGCTTCCCTACCCTTAAACCTTAACCCCACCTCCGGGATGAGTATGAGGGTTTTATGGGAGTAAAAGGGGGGAGGGGAGGAGGAGGGTCAGGCAAGACAAGCACCTCCGACGGAGAGTGTTGGAAGAGCAGGACCGCGGCCGCTTTGGATTTCGTATTCATAAACTCGCCGGCCAGAAATCACGATTCCGATGACGAAAGTGTAGAATTAGGTGATGCTGTATTCAAGGAAGCGAGGCGAAATTTTAATATAAATGTCCCTTTCTGCGTAGAAAGGCTACTTCTTCTTCGCGTTAACGATGCAACGCTAAAGGTTTCATCATATGGCTTGCTTCTTTTTTTTTTTCTCTCAGTTTATTCAGTGGGTTCTTCATATTCTATTACTTATTAGATATCTCAGGTTGTTTAACAGATAGATGACGTACCAGGATATCAAATAGGTTATTATGCTACATAAAATATCTGACGAAATACTTCAAAAATATCAGAAGTAATAAAAGTTAAAGGACAAAACATTTCCATCCAACTGATCCAGACATATTTTCACATGTACAAACAAAGAAACATAAAACAGTAGCTAGTTGGAAAAGCAAGATGCAACAAGCCCAAGGAGTTCAACTAGGAAAAAAATAGCCCAATAAGGAAAGGAAACAAGGAAATAAATTAATAACAAGAGATATTATGAACAATTCAAATACAATATTTTAAGAACAGTGACAACATTAAAATATATCTTTCATATATAAACTATAAACACTTCAAAAAAAAAAAAAAAAAAAAAAAAAAAACCAAGAGGAAGGGAACTAAGATAGAGAAGTATGCCCGAGTGTACCCTCAAGCAGGAGATCTCTGCACTAAGATAGCCAAAGACCATACCATCTAAATGAAATTTGCATTGCATATTTTAGTCCAAATTGCAATAGGATTTTTTGCGTCCCTTTTATGCTGTTCAGAAGTCATGTTTCCACACCATGAGGTACAAGTGATAAGCCAAGTATCAATCAACAGATTTACATCTTCCAACACATGCGAGTTCACGACTGATCTTTTGAAGGTTATTGACGCTGACCAGATACTGTAATTTGCCAAAAACAAGTGATTTAACACATAGATAAAAAGATTGATATGTAAATAATATGAAATTCGCACATAACTTGCTGGTAGGTAAATATTTATGGCAGATATTAGGTAAAAATGTTACGCATTCAAACATTCTATCGTAATGTATTTTTCATTCTTATCTTTCTTAGGACACTCAATACTAAAAATATCTTTTTAAACATTTAGAATATTTCTGCAACATGAATTAAAACATTTTTATTTTGCCCTTTATTTGAACATTTGTTAATGAAAATCAGCTATAATATACTTAAATTTTCCTTAATCAACACTAATCACCATTTATTTGAACATTTGTTCATCAATTCATTCAAACCGTGAAAAGATTAAAATTAAGCTAATTAGATCCTAGCAAAAAATATGTTCCATTCCCCAGGTAATAATTCTAAACGTTCAATTTGCGTCAATATATAAATAATATAACAAGTATGGCTTAGGCAAGATACATTTCCAATGCCTCGACCATTTTTGTTCTTACCTAGAAGCTAACTGAAAAATGACCTTGCATTCGAACCACCAGATATTAACACTTATAAACAATTAAATCTACAATGGTGCTGCGATGTATGAAAACCACATAAAAAGGTGATCTAAAACCAATGATCTTCCCTTATTCCAACCTACCTACCATCTACACGACGCTTCAAAATTATACAATTCGGTCATTTCTTATTCAAAGGACCTATCTGCTATTGAAGGGGATCCCACTAGCAAATTCAAGACCTCATCTGGATCAAAGCGAAGGAAGTGTACACTGAAAAATAGAACGAATGTACAATTTACAACCCGGAGCACCTCCTGGAATAGCTTGGCCTTCAGGAGGTATGAAAGGCCTCTTCCAACTTGAGACGTAAATATTAAAGGCAATCCGTCTGGAGTTTAAATGACGTTACGTAGATTTGTACGAAAGAATAAAACTTACCGGGTTGTAATTGTCATTATGTTCATTGCAATTATTATTGTCATTACAAGCTACGCTACAACCCTAGTTGGAAAAGCAGGATGCTATTAGCCTAAGGGCTCCAACTTGGAAAATAGCCCAGTGAGGAAAGGAAAAACGGAAGCAGATAGAATAGCGTGTCTGAGAGTACCCTCAAGCAAAAGAACTATAACGCAAGACAGTAGAAGACAATGGTACAGTGGCTATTACACTACTCAAGACTAGAGAAAAATGGTTTGATTTATTAGTGTCCTTCTCCAAGAAGAACTGCCTACCATAGATAAAGTCTCTCTTCTACCCTTACCAAGTGGAAAGTAACCA
This sequence comes from Palaemon carinicauda, assembly GCF_036898095.1. Lineage (NCBI taxonomy): Eukaryota > Metazoa > Arthropoda > Malacostraca > Decapoda > Palaemonidae > Palaemon > Palaemon carinicauda. Next base: position 112,334,746 of record NC_090743.1, on the reverse strand, counting down.
CTAAACAATTGCAGTTATGAGGATACTAGGGGATGCTAACTACGATCGCTCAAGCAATAGTACAAATAAATACGGATTAAGACTTTTCAAACTCTTTTTTTTTTTTATAGTAATCTTTCGAACCAGTCCAAATATGCCTTTTTCAAACTCCTTAAAGCCTCTTTCAATACCCTTTATAAAACATTTTTCCATTTCTCTATAAAGTGTTAATTTTTACTTTTATAATTTTCAAAGGTACCTTGCATACCTCTCTATAAAAGTATTTATATTTACTTTCATAAAATATTTCTCAAAGTCTCAAGAAGGCCTTTCTACGTCCTAGAGAAAAACATGCGTAAAAAATATAATGAAAAAAATGAAGTAAACTAACTTTGACAATAGAAATATAAAAAATAATGAATGTACTAAGATTTATAGCAAAGATCCCTCGTGGAGGGCCTATTGAATTTGCCCAAAACAGAGTTTTAACTTACTGTTTCTAAAACTGCAGGGAAAGTATGATTTTTCCCATGAACCCTCAAAAGCACTTTTATCACCTCAAGTTTCATAATTTTAAGTATTATTTACTTATGCTTTATATTCTTAGGACGATTGACGTAAAATAAAGGTGAAAGTTCTTAAAACATACGTTTAAGAAACAGCTATCAGGGTTCGGAATTTGTGTACAAATACATCAAGTATAGAATAAAATTATATCCGAAAATAGATCACCTGAAACTATCTTTACAATTGTCTTATACAAATATTTCCTAGTTCTTATATTACTAAGTGAATAAAAAAAAAATATTGGTAATTATGATACTAATAATAATAATAAAAAGTATTTTCCCCATAAATTGTCCTAATTCTATCCAGATAGCAAAGTAAAAATTAAAATACAATGAATTTAATAGAAGCTAGTGAACACCTATAGAACACATGGGCGGTAAATAGTACATCCTGGAATCACCCGTGCATATTTCAATTCCGTTTCCGGCTTAGAATGACATGAAGGGTCTTCTTCCCCTCAAAGCCACCATGAGATTAAAGTTTGTGTGTGTTTTACTTTCCCGCTGTTGAGATATATAAAGTACGAAGTAGTAAAGCAATTATTTTTTGTAACTGGACTAAACAGTGAATACGTAAAGGCAAATGTATTAATACACTGAGATCAAATAGGGTGGCACAGTAATTTTGATAAGGTGGGACAAAGGTCAAATATCAAAGCTATCATTGGCAAACGAAACATTTCAAGGAAGAGGGACAAAGCAAATGTATCAGTGCAAATTAGGAATTGGAAAAAACACTGATACGAAACGTCAAAGGTAAAACATCGAAAGTAGAAAAACATAGAGGATGCATTATTTCAGATTGAGTAAAAGACAAAACTTGTTTATTGGTGGGTATGGGAAAAGGAAAAATTTCAAAGAAGGAGAAAACAAAGGTATTGTCAGGGGGTGGAAAAGCAAAAATACTTATAAGAAAGGACTATACAAGATTTAATGGAAGAAAGGCAAAACAAAGATGAATAATGCAAATGTGTAAAATAGTGGAATAAAATAAAAGTTCATAAGGAGGAAAAAGGAAAAATATTGATACAATACATTAAACAATGGATTATTGCAATTAATGCAATAATAAAAATAAATGGAAAAGACGAATAAGTAACAAGGCAAAATTATATGAATACGATTATAAAACAATTATATTTATAAAGATGAAAATTTATTTTAAAAAAAGGGAATTGTTTACTATAAACAGCAAGACAACAAAGATCCTCATTCCTTAAGTATCGAGCGAAGTAAAATTGGCAAGTTGAACCTCAAATAAATTATGAATGAATAATTACGCATAAAATTTAAGAAAATCATAATTATAACAAATAGTAGTTAATAACTAATATAACAAAATCTTTGGATTTGTCTCACAAAAGAAAAATATAACGAATAATCAGTTACTGATGTTAAAATATTTTATTTTCATTATCAATTCTCTTGTAGTTTATTTATTTCCTTGTTTCCTTTCCTTGCTGAGCTATTTTTCCCTGTTGGAGCCCTTGGGCTTATAGCACCTTGCTTTTCCAAAGAGGGTTATAGCTTAGCTTGTAATAATAATAATAATAATAATAATAATAATAATAATAATAATAATAGAGATAACAATTAATCGAATTGCTAAAAAAAGATAAATGAAAAACAAATTCCGAGTTAAGCTTTGTTAAAGAGTAAAGAAGGGAATTAGTAAAAAAAAAAAAAAAAAAAAAAAAAAAAAAAAAAACACTTTTATGAAGGCATTACAATTATCATTTCCAGATCAAATTACCTTTAATTCTCAAAACAAGATTAAAGTAGCTCGAATGGATGGAAACTACGATCTTTCAAATTTCCCGGGAGGTGAACTACAGATCGGCCCTAACTTTGCCAGGTGGAAAAGTAACCGTCACGTTATTAATAAAGGAAATTGCGATTACTTTTATCGAGGAGTATAAATACTGATAGATCTCTACTAGAGAGAGAGAGAGAGAGAGAGAGAGAGAGAGAGAGAGAGAGAGAGAGAGAGAGAGAGAGAGAGTATATATATATTTACGTGTTTAGGAGGGAAGGAGACTGAGAAAAGAAAGGGTGGGGAAAGCAAGGAGCGGGAAAGAATAACCTCTCTCTCTCTCTCTCTCTCTCTCTCTCTCTCTCTCTCTCTCTCTCTCTCTCTCTCTCTCTCTCTCTCTCAACCGTTTATGGCCAGAACAAAAGAAAAACAAACAAGGGCAGGCAACCATAACACTCGAGTAATCAGAAATGCGAAAGCATCATTGAGAATTATGATGTGAAGCCTTGCAAAAACGTATTAAAATATATTGCAGGTTTTTGCGATAAGAT
>NC_090743.1:112316894-112324394 GCF_036898095.1 Palaemon carinicauda | reverse complement strand
GGCAGCGGAGGACAGCCAGGCTAGACCAGGTCGCATCTCTCCCCTCGACGGAGAGAAAGAGAGAGGGAGAGAGAGAGAGAGAGCAAGCGAAGTCAGTGATTTCAATGACGCCACACAACGGAAAGTAAACTTTTGCTTCCACTCGTTACTCTGTTTACCCCTGCAGTTTCCGAAAGGGATGACTTAAATTTTCCATATTCATCTATGGCGATTTTTACTCTCGGCGGCGATCGATGTAAGCGAGTATTTTATCCCTGTCCTTACGTTAAATGGTTCATTCATAAGCTTTTAGATATTTGTTTTGATACGTTTATACAAATTCATTCATGTCACCCAGCAACAAGTTTCGAATTTATTCAAGTTGGAATATTGCAAATGTTCGTAACGTCCGATTGGTCGGATTATTCATTGCTTCGGGCAATTTAGTGTTCTAGACAATATCTATTGTATTTCAAAAGGAGGTCAACTGATATATGTACTAAACTTCCTTAAAATAATTTTCATAATTTCATGAAATAGAAATGAAATTTCCTTACGCGACCTTTTGTTTCAAAAGAGAAAATAATAAATATGAATAAACAATTTTATAGTTTTGATGTCATTCTATGAAAAAATAATAGTTATACATCTATACATCAAAATGAATATGAATGAATTAATATACTATTGATCTTGCTTCAATTCGCCTTTTCGTAGCTTAAATAAATAATGAGAAATATTGTGAATTAATCATGAAAAAAGTTGTTGCAGTTTTGTCAGGGTTTCAAATGAAGAAAATGCTTACACGTACCACACACACACACACACACATATATATATATATATATATATATATATATATATATATATATATATATATATATATATATATCATATAAAATTGGTAAAAGTTCAAATTATATTCTCGGCTACATTTTACTGTAAGATATGTAATTCATTCAATAATTTTAAAATGGTAGTTAACATATTATTTAGATATGTGACCAAACAACATACATTACTTTGAATAAATTACATACAATTTGTAATATTCAATTTGAAAATGGAAATTCACACAAATATTCACGAAAAAAATCAGTAACTGATGTAAAGACAGAAAACAATGATTTCCTATCCAACCTTTTTTTTCATTGTAAAAAATATTCCCAAAAACAAAGCAAAAGCTAAACTAATACACGAAAATAACTTCTGCTTACTTAAACGCCATTGAAATCTCTGGATGAATTTCCTAAATGTTTTAGAACACAGTTAAGCATTAACACCTGTTATCCGGATGTCATAACTGACCGATTCTTCGGTCGGTTAAGATAATAAAAGATTATTTACAGCTTGTGATAAGGAGTAACATTGTTTGTCAGTATGCAAAATCACTTAACGCGAACAGACATATGCAAAGGTCCAATCCAGGAGAGCCTTTGACACGGGTGTCTTCTTACCTGCTAATCTGAGTGCGGACATTCTCTGGTACTCTGGCTCCTGGAGCCACTTCCACATTCGCCTGAAGGTCTCTCGGCCCGACTTGAGTTTGGACCACGGCTTGGGGTTCCTGAGGAGGTCGCTGAGGGTGCCCTGCGAGCGGCACAGGACGCGCTGCGCGAAGATTGCTTGCGGGATGGAGTACCTCTTGAGCTCGGCGGAGATACGTTGCGCCAATTCTTTCGTGTTTATTTCTTCGACCTCGCCCGCACCCGCGCCAACACCGCCCCCGCTCGTCGTAGCCATTTGGGCCGTTTTCATGGGCACCTGGGATGTCCCTATGGACGCCGTAGCCACCGACATAGGCGCTGCTGCTGCTGCGGGAACCATAGCGGCCTGCTGGGCCATTGTGACAGCCATGTGGGCATGAGGCGGACTCTGGGACATGGTCGTGGGCATGGTTGGGGCCATGTTGGCCAGCTGGCACCCGAGACTGGCACTGTGCAAGGTGGGTTCCTGCTTGATGGGCGGCGGGGAGGGCGGCACTTGCAGATGATGATGAGGACTGTAATTGGGACTGTGTGGAGACACTGCCTGTGGAGATAAGGATCCTAGACCCCCTCCCCCCGTCAGGCCGTTCATGTTCAGAGATGTGGTTGTAAGTGTGGGCGTGGGTGCCGCCGTGAATGTGGAAAATGCCTGTGGGGGAGAATGCAGAGACACAGGTGGGGACAATGTTGGTGATTGTGGAGCTGCCAAAGTCGTACGACTCATGTCTTGTCTGGTATAAGGAGAATCATATCCTGTGGGACTGAGGGACTTCTGTGGAGAGGCGAGACCATTCTGATAGGAGTGTGGGGAGAGAGGAGAATGTTGGTGGCCGAGATTCAATCCCAGGCTGTTATTTGTCGTGTAATGAGGAGGGGACATGGATAGTTTGTCATATTGATAAGGCGAACCCATCGAGAGCATGTTTCCCAGACCATTGTTCTGCATGACGGTAAAACTGCCCGACACATTACCCGTATGGCCGTAGGCGAATTTGTCGGAGACTGTGCTTATGGGAGGCAGAGGTTGCAACGGCGTCAGGGTGGCGTAACTGGACGCCGACGAAGGAGAGAACCCTGGGGGCGACATTCTGCCATTCATAGAAGAGAGGTTCTGGTAGATAGGCTCGGGCTGCAACGACCGAAAATCCGACGCGTCAATCATGCTTGGAACACTGACGACCTGTCCTTCTTCCCGGGGCGAGAGTTCACTAGGACTTAACAAGCCCGAGTCATGGGAGTCCAGTTGGGAATCTTCGTGCACTACACTAACACTCAGGGGCTCGTCCTTATAGTTCACGTGAGCCGAGGGTGAAAGTTCACTGTCGTCCTCGGGGTGATGGAGGGCGACCGTCTGCGTGTGCAGGATCCGGGGCTGGAATTCCGGATCGTCGTCTGGGTCGTCCGGATCTGGGCTATGACGATGGGTCGTGGCTGTGGCAAGAGAGAGAGGTGGTTGATGAGGAGCGGGGGCGAGGTGATGGTGGTCCGGCCTTCGGGACACGTGTCGAGCGACTGGTTGTTGGCGAGCTGAAATCGTCGTCGTCGTCGGCGGCGGCGGCGGCGGTGGAGGTGAGGGTTGTTGGTCATGGTCCGGGGAGGGGGAGGGCGGGGGGGAACACAGGGGTGGGGAGGCGGCGTCGTCATCGGCAGTGGTGGTGGTGGCGGGAGAGTCGGCAGCTGGCGGTGGTGGTGGAGGAGGAGGAGGAGGTGGCCCGGGGGCCCCACACCCGACCAACCCGGGACTGGCCCCACCGTCCTCCCCCCCACACCCAGCACCTCCAGCCTCCGCCGCCTCGCTCATCACCGCACTTTAACACACCCTACACTTGCTCCTACACCTTGGTGGCTACACCAAACGCACACCAGTATCTTAATCTTCGTGTTGGTGACACCCTCTTGACCTAGGTCAACCGCGCGGTCACTGAAATTTCACAAAATAACGAGACTTGCCCTGCCGCAGACGTCCATGTTTGTATGGCTACACTTCGCGCAACCCAATACGCAGCTCGACCGAGGGTGGTCGGTCAGGCAGCCTTTGTTTACATGAATAAAATATAACTTGTACTGAATTATGAAAGCTCAGAAGTAGCATTCGCTGAAGCAACAAACAAATTCTGATCACCAGTCCAAGCACAAAAGAACTTTCACCACTCAAAACAGCCGAAAGAGACAGCCCGAGTGCCACACTTGGCCGGCATCGCACATCCCGGCCGTTCCAGGACTGGAATGAGAGGCACTATTCCAGTAGCGTTGGGGCCTGCCATTGTTGGACCTAGGGCGAGTTTAGGTAGCATAGAATGGCGCAGCGCTTAAGGACGTGTTGGCAATTTCCCAAGGACCACCAAAAATGTTGGAGGATGACTTGAAGCGGCGGCCAACTCTCCTGCCTGGCGCCAATGTATACAAAGCCACGTGCGGTGGGAGCACATGGCTGAGACCTATTGATCTCACCACTCTTGCCCGATACCTTACTTTCCCCTGATCAATAGGACATCAGCTGACACACATCAATTCATCACAATAAAGACAACACTTCCATCAAGTTTGCCATGCTCAAGGCTGACCGCAATCCGCCACTCGAAGGAAGCGAATCCAAGGGATTTCCGACCGGTCGTCGTTGTATAGAGGCTCATCCAATGATGCAACTGGGGACGAAGGTCAATCAGTTCTTCAGACCCTCACTACTACTCACTTCAAACACCTGTGCACACACACAGGCACACAAACAAACGCCAACACACACGGCCGCATGCACACCTGCATATACCACACAGGTGTAATGTGGTGGGAGCGTTGACGCACCTGCTATCCCGCAAGGAGGGGAAATAAACTACGAAAAGACTTTAGCTCAGCTTTTTTTATTATTTTGGAAACTACTAAAGTAATTCATAAATTCATAGTATTGTCTCGAAAAATTTCACGTGAAATTAAAAATCAGATAGTTTCCCTAGACACCATCTGAAAATATTAATGAGTAAGCCTATACCCAAAAAACAAGGAAGTGAGAAAATAAGAATAACGAGATAATAAACAATTTAAAGCAAAACTATATAAGAAAACAAACAGAACGCGAAACGAGGGAAAACAGCCAAAAAGCAAATGAGCAGCACGCCCGGCCATAAACTGAAAATCAACAAGAGAGCATCATACTCCACTGGAGGGAGGGGGAGGGGGGACCCATGGCCTACCCCACCACCTCGAACGCATCCACACCAAGGTCAACAATAATCAATCAGGGAATACTCATTCTTTTTGGCATTACATGTGGATGGGTAAAGGGGAACTGTGAGGCAAAAGAAGTCGTAAACGATAACAAAAAAAAAATAATTGTGATAAAAAATTGTGGAGGCGGAATACGTAACTATTAAATACCACAGGTCATAGCATTTCAAAGTGAAGGCAATGGAACAATAACAAAAGAGATAAGATGACTGATAAGAACAACAATAATAATGATGAGATATAGCAAGCAAATATAAATTAATATTAACGTCCAGAATAGGGTTAACAGGAGCAATAGTCGTTGGTAACACAACAGCAATAGTAGCCGTAGCAGTGCTAATTACATTAGTGATAGCAGTAGTAGCGGTTGTAGCAGTGATCCTATGCAACTTAAAACCAAAGGAAAAATGGCGTTGAAGTTATGGTAGGCGGCAAACTTACAAAGAAGAAACCTGATGAATGCGTTGCAATGACGCAAGACTCACTCACGGCCCCCGTTACTGATTTTATCCTTCTGACGTCTAACGCGAAGAGTGAGAGTGGCGTTCATTTAAAAAATACGCTCAAGCAATGCACGGTAACGAGAGAGAGAGAGAGAGAGAGAGAGAGAGAGAGAGAGAGAGAGATTTTCCTAGAGATGAATGGGATGGAAATCTACGGTACGCTGTCATGATATTTCATTACCTTGACATGGACCAATCTCGCCATACTTTCAACACTTTTGCTTTGCAATAGAGATATTGAAAACAATGTTTTGAAAAGGTTAAGGCTTAAATAAGTAACATCTATATCACTAACAGGAAAGTTCGATTTTAATGAAAACCACAAACTTTATTGATTGTAAACCAATAATGTTAACACGAGTGTCCGTATATCCTTACGTATGCAGGAATAAAAACGCACATTTACGCAACTTCCGTATCTTTCTAAAATGAACGCTTTTTTAAAATGAATGAAGTTACGCTAATCAAAGACGAAGGCAATGATTTCTTAATCTCTAGAACATATAAATACAATTACTTATAGGAATGTATGCATATATACTTGTACTTCTCTCTCTCTCTCTCTCTCTCTCTCTCTCTCTCTCTCTCTCTCTCTCTCTCATTTATACACACAGACACACACACACACACACACACATATATATATATATATATATATATATATGTGTGTGTGTGTGTCAGTGTGTATAAATATGCATGTGTTTCTGTGTACTAATATATCTGAATTTACAAAAAAACGCTCACAAGTACACACACAAACACAATATATATATATATATATATATATATATATATATATATATATATATATATATATATACTTATGTCCGTGATGTCAAAAATAACGGCCAAATATTCAGATAGATATGCACACACACGCACACGTTCCGCCTCTCCCCAGAAAATGACTACTACCTCATCCCCCTACCAGAGGGACGGGGAGAGTCGAGCGTGGCCGGATATATATATATATATATATATATATATATATATATATATATATATATATACATATACATATATATATGTATATATATATATATATATATATATATATATATACTGTATATATATATACAATTGCCCTTTATTACAGTATATAGGGGAGATTATCAGTTGGATCTAAGCTGTATACACATAAACCATACAGATACTCACACATACACACATAAATACACACCTAAGCATATCTATATACATAGCCTACATCATGAAAACAAATATACATAGAGTTCACAACATTCGAACAACTCCAGCAAGGGTGTTGAAATGCTCTCCACTCCTTCAGTTTATGGTGACACTGATTTACGATTCAACCAATCAGTAACCGAACCCCCCCCCCCCCTCCCCGCAACCCCCCAACCCCCCTTCATCTGGCGTAAAATTTGTTGCAAATAACGTGAAGAGGGAAGGTAAAGGTAATGAGAATCCTAAACAGATAAACTTGCAACGATTGAGTTGAATAAAATTTTTGAAAGCCTCTTCCTAATGTGGGTTGTTAAGACCCATTCATATATCTGTCTGTCTATATAAACTAATCATAAAATTGATTATATTAACAATTAAATTCCCCATACAAGAATAGAACATAATCATAAAAAAGCCTAATTAGAGATTTAGTAATAACATTAACTTACAATTTCTTGTTAAAATGCGAATATACAAACAAGCAAGAATTCAAAATCCAGACACCTATGTATGAATGACTCCCGGTATACACACACGCACACACACATTCTCATACACGCAATCACTGAAGGATTAAGCGATCTTAGGAATCTCGGACGTTTCAAGCCACAATTTAGTTGTAATTCTTCAGCAGTCATAATTAATATCAATTCAGTAATAACCACATAATATTACAGATGACTGAAAATATAACAAATAATAACAGAGGGCAATGATCAATTGACACTCAAATTACCCTCATTGCTGTATTAATTACAGTAAATGTAAACAGCAATATTAAACAAAACCGTTCCACATGAGCCGTTTATCTATTCGCAGTTTAGAGAAGAAAAGTGATATTCTTCATTTGTTTTATAATCTAATATTTTTCTTCTACTGTCTGCTTATTGGCTCTTGGAAAATCATTGCACACGTCTTTATCAACGTCATTTTCTTTTTTATTCTTTTGTTAGGTTTTTACTTCCAACTGTTGTATTTGAGTGATTCTTTTGTCACTGGAATTACTCCTGGTACTTAATATAACCAACTCAAAAGATGTTTTCAGAAAACATTTAATTAATTTCCTATATATTCAAGTTCTGGTGTTTCCATTTTCTTTCTTCGAGATTAAGACCCTCTTT
>NC_090743.1:112296894-112299394 GCF_036898095.1 Palaemon carinicauda | reverse complement strand
CATTTGGACAACACTTCATATTTCATACTCTGATTAATATAATTCTCGTTTTATATAAATAATCCCAGGGTTCAAAGTTTAACAAAAGTGCATTCCAACATAGGAATACCACTACAGGTAAACCTTCATATATCTTCATTTCCTGGTACATTAACTTTCAAGAAATCTTGATAAGGTCAGGGTTCAGAGAACGGGTGAAGTAAATTCCAAGGTTAGAAACTCTTTTCAGTTAATAAGAAACACAAATGTTTTTTCCATTTGAGTAGAACTTGAGTTCAATGTAAGTAGAATGTCATGAAAAATCTGAGTAAAATTCCAATGCCATTATACATCCCCCAATTTACAAGACGTTCCTACAGAAGTATCCTATTTACTCATATGCCTGAAAAGTTTATTTACCAAGTGCATATTTCTTTTGTGATGTCTTAAGGAACAAGATCAAATAGAGGTCAGTTTCGCCTGTCGTGACTATGTGCATATATGGCCCACCTGAATTTGGAATGCCATCCATGTCTTGGTTTCCTTCGCTTGCATAGGAGAAGAATATCCTGGTTCAAGATCCTTATACTAAATTAAGACTCCAAGGTAATTAGAATACCTTAACGTTACTAATGCAGTAGTGGTGCATGTAAATCCCCCATGACAAGCTTTTCAGTAAATTGCGGAAACATTAGGAATGGACAAATGAAGATATGTTGGAATTTCAAACTACACAAAACTATAAAATGTTTCGCCTAAGTTCTTTCCAAAAGAGTTACCATGGTAATCTCTCTTATAAAAACAAACACAAAACCTCCTTTGCATTTAATAACAAGAATTTACATGTAAAGGGAAAATATTGAAGGGCAAGGGTCAAATTAGAGTAAATAAATATGAAAATAAAGAAATAAATATAAATAATTTGATCTGCTAAGAGAAAAAAATAGCTTAATTCTAATCACATTATAATTTTCACCTTGTTCATACTTTCATAACCCGATTTGAATCAAATTCAGTTCAGAAATTATATCATCAATGGAAAAAGATTACGGTACTTAAATACACATCATGAACGGCATTGGCAAGGGGCAGGTTATTGCGCTTGTCCCTCAATGTCTTATAGGTAGAATATATGATCACCGCCCAAGCTCTGACTCCACCCAAACTAGGACCAGGGAGTACAATGCACTACCTTTTGATAACTCAGCAGGTAGGCCCATGGGCCTCCCGAAATCCCACTTCATAGCTAACAAGGACATGAAGCGCACGTGCTTTATCCGTGACATATACGAAGCCGTGACTGAGGTTAGATCTCGAGACTCATGGACTGTGAGTCAACAAAGATCCCACTAAGTCACCAAAACCGAGTTTTACAATAATTCAAAGGCAATCAATATAATGAGACTTAACATCTTAATAGATATAAACATTGATAGTAGGTGTATGCCATGAGAAGTTTGAGCAGGCAGTATTATGAAAGAAAAAAAGAGATACCTCTATTAGATTGTGGTGGCCCATTGGAAACGTCCCTGCCTGGTGATCTGCCTGACTGGGGTTGGTTGATTGATTGATTGATTTGAGATTTTCTGGCATTCCGAGATCTAAGGTCATTGACACCAATGACTTGGGTTAGAGTCCCGTTCAAACTCATTACCGATAGTTTCTTGTTGTGTCTACAACCTAACCATTTTGTGAGCTAAGGATGGGGGTATAAGGAAGCCTGTATGTCTACTTTCTGAGTCATCAGCAGCCATTGCCTGGCACTGCCTGGTTCTAGCTTGGGTGTAGTGGGGGCTTGGGCGCTAGTCATATGTATACATACGGTAAGTGTCTAGGGCATTAACACTGTCCCTTGCCTTGACCATTCATGAGTGGCCTTTAAACCTTTAAATGGATCGAAGAGATGGGAAATACAATCACCTAGGTAATAATGAATAATAATTATACAAAGATGCGGGTCTCAAATATATCTTCCGAAGTATCATGACACTTGCATATGTCATAGGAAACACTTAAAAAATTTGAAAAATTACAAATCCACGTGTAGCTATACATAAAATAGTCAATATTAAATGTAGGCAAATGTTACCAAGCAGGATATTATGTAATTCATTAATTTAAGAATCTTAAAATCAAATCCAGATATCAAGTGCATTTAACATAATATCAAATATTAACAGACGGAAGAAAAGCCTGAAAACTATGAGAATAAAATACAAAAGTAAAATGAACATATGTTAAATCTTAACCCTCCAACGATGATAAACAAGTTACATTAACCCACAGCTTGAGAAGTTAAAATAAATGAGACGCTTGGAATAAAAAAGGGGGAAGGACAAAACGTGTAAGAGGGAGTTGGGAGGAGGAGGAGGAGGAGGAGGAGGAAGTAGTTACCAAATCTCCTTTGAAGGGTGGAGGAGGAGGAGGAGGTAAAGAGGAAAATGTCCCTCATAAAGAAGGATAAGCACCGAAAGACGACGACAGTAACAAAGAAAACATTCCGTGACGTAACACAGAGGCC
>NC_090743.1:112286894-112291894 GCF_036898095.1 Palaemon carinicauda | reverse complement strand
AAAGAAATAAAAGAAGGAAAATCGGACTCTCCAGCGACCAAAATACATTCAAGTGAAATATAATTTGTCTCCTGATGAATTGACCCTTTAATTTCACATCCACTGTGACGTCACATGCCGGGGGCCTCCTCCCTTCGCCAAAATAAATTCTCGCCAAAGGTATTCGAGCACCGTCCTCTGGTCCCCCGCCCCCCTTTCACTGAGAGTCAGTCACCTTACCAAACGGGGCTCCGTGAACACAGACGCTCCCGCGCGCACCGGAAGACAGGCATTAGCTTTCCATGGATAAAGTTAGACGCGTTGTGAATTCGCCGTGATGGAATATTGTAGTAACCAAGAATCCGCGTTTATTGAGGTCCCACGGCGCCTGGAATCTACCTGCCTGCCCGAGGAAGTGCATTAAAACTCTTCTTATTTCAACACCACCTACACCTCCCATCCACCCCCATCACCCGTTCCTCCTCCCCTACTCCAACTCCCTCTTCGCATTCGCTCTGTATTATGACGAAGTGAGGCGCTGCTTCCTCCGACGAGTGGTTGAGTCCTCCTCCTCCTACTTATACTCGCCCTCCTCCTCCTCCTCCTCCTCGCTCCTTCCGAGTCGTGAGGTTACCTGTGTGACCTTACCTGAAGATCTCAAAGTCCCTTCCCACCTCCTTCCCTCCACATGGCAACTTCCACACGTCCCTTACAATGTATTTCTTTATCAATCCAAAACATTGAAGAATATTTTAATCATGTAGTTCCCTGTGTCAGTTTTGTAAGAATGCTAATAGGTAAATAACATCAATATTGCTGTAATGCTTTTTATGCCTTTCTTCCTTGTCTAACCTTTATTAGTTTAATCTTTTCAGTGTTTATTTCTTAAGTGTGTTATTCTAATTTTTTTCTATAAACCCATCGCTATTCACTCTTTCCTTTACGGGAAGGAGGTTAGCATTGTGTATCCTACCTAGGTCTTACCCCATTTTCATTTTCTCTACTTCCTCTTTACGATTCCTTAAATCTACGTTACATTCTCTATGGGTCTCTTGACCCCAAGAACTTCTTTACTACCCCTCTCAAAAGTTATTACCCCTTCCTCTCTTTTCTGCTCCCTCCCTATCCACCATTCCCTCTCACCATCGGCCTTTCTGCCTTTCTATTTTTGCCTCCTCTTTACTACGTCCTCCCTCTCCACTGCCCTCCTCTCCTCTCCTCTCCTCTCTCCCCTCGAAGCTGCATGAGGAATTCTGAACCCACCTGCACTTGACGGCGACCTTATGTGCATTGAGTGTTACCTCTCTTCTGTGTGGTGAGTGAAAAAAACAATGTTCTAATCCTTAAAACTTTGGGATGGTATCCATAAAATGTTAGGATATAATCCTAAAAATTTTGAAATTTTGTTTTAAATGTTGAGATCTAATCCTTAAAATGTTGAATTAAATCTTAGAATGTTGAGATCTAATCCCTAAAATACTGAAAATTTGTTTAAAATGTTGAGATCTAATCCTTCAAATGTTGAAATTTAATCCTTAAAATTTTGAGATTTAATCCTTGAAATTCTGAAATTTAATGCTTAAAATGTTGAGATCTAATCCTTAAACTGTTGAGATTTAATCTTTGAAATGTTGAGATCTAATGCTTGAAATGTTGAGATTTAATCCTTGAAATGTTGAAATGCAATGCTTAAAATGTTGAAATCTAATCCTTGAACTGTGGAAATCTAATCCTTTAAATGTTGAGATCTAATGCTTGAAATATTGAGATTTAATCCTTGAAATGTTGAAGTTTAATGCTTGAAATGTTGAAGTTTAATGCTTGAAATGTTGATCTAATACTTAAAATGTTGAAATCTAATCCTTAGAATAATGAGATCTAATTCTTAAAATGTTGAGATCTAATCCTCCAAAAGCTGAAATCTAATCCTTAGAATGTTAAAATATAATCCTTAAAATGTTGAGATCCAACTCTCCAAATGTTACAATCTAATACTTGAAATGATAAGATTTAATCCTTAAAACGTTGAGATCTAATCCTTAAAATTTTGAAATTTTAATCCTTAAAATGTCAAGATTCATTCCTTAGATTTTAAGAATCAAATATTTAAGACATTAATATAGAGTTTTGAAATTTTACCTAATTCATAAAATGTAAGGATCCAATCCTTAAATATCTAGAAACCAATCTTTAAAATGTTAGGATATAAAAGGATATAACCCTTTATCTATTTGGATACATTATTGAAAAAAAATGCTGCATTCTTTAATTTTTCACGATGCAGTCCTTGATCAATAATACCACCATAATTAACAGGTTGAAGATAAGATTTTTTAAATAGATATGTAGGTAATAGGTCGGTCAATGCACCAGCCACTCGCAGCCCATCTTCCTTTGTCTACACATACAACGAATAGACTGACCTATTCTTTACACTTTCTCCTCTTTCCTCATACGCCTGACAACACTAAGATAACCGGAAAATTCTTCTTCAGTGGCTACTTTCATCTTGGTAAAGGTAGAAGAGACTCTTTAGCTATGGTAAGCAGTTCTTCTAGGAGGACACTCCAAAATCAAACCATTGTTCTCTAGTCTTGGGTGGTACCATAGCCTCTATACCATGGTCGTTCGCTGTCTTTGATTAAAGTTCTTTTGTTTAAGGGTACTCAGGCACATTATTCTATTTGTTTCGTTATTTCCTTTCCTTACTGGGCAATTTTCCCTGATGAAGCCCTTAGGCTTATAGCATCCTGCTTTTCTAACTATGACTGTAGCTTAGCTAATAATAATAATAATAATAATAATAATAATAATAATAATAATAATCTTTACGAATCAACGAACCAATATGTAAAAAGGATTATCCAGTCTTAAAAACACTATTTTCTTTCTCCCTTTGGTTGCATTGTCATGTTTAAGTAGGTTCCCCCGTAAGGAAGTAGTCACCAAGACACCTCCCGCGGTATACTGTAAGCATTACTTAAGTGTTTCTGGAGCTCCCCTTTGATACCAAGTTGCAATGCTTTTAAACGTCCTGCTTTACCTCCGCCCCCTCCCCATCTATTCCATCTATCTTTTCAACCTCTGTTAACTTTTTCCTGACATTGCAATTGAATGGTTTTCACAAAGTTGCGTCTCAGAACTGAACGATCTCCCCAGTCCCAACAATGGGTCATATTATTATGATTACAGTCTTATTATTACCAGCTAAGATACAACTCTAGTATGAAAAGTGTGATGCTATAAGCCAAAGGACTCCAACATGGAAAATAGCTCAGTGAAGACAAGAAATAAAGAAACAAACAAAACAGCCTGCCTGAGTGTACCCTTAAGCAAGCGATCTCTACCCCAAGACAGCGGTAGACCATAGTACAGAGGCTATGGGACTATCCAAGGCTAGAGAACAATGGTTTGATTTTGGAGTGTCTAAAAGCGCTAGTTACTATAGCTAAAGTCTCTTCCACCCTTACCAAGTGGAAAGTAGCCACTGAGCAATTACTGTATAGTGTTAACCCTTTGAGTGAAGAAGAATTTTTTCGGTTATCTTAATGTTGTTAGGTGTATGTGTCGGAGAAGGAAAAAAATAAAATATCAAATCTAAGTTACTTTTATAGGTGGGAGGTAGGGGGCCCTAGGGGAACTTTGAGTCGGAAATGGGGATACTTTATAAGTATTTCTAATTTTATTAACATGCCAATGATATTTGTTAATCAAATGTTTATCGAATAAACTCTCGTTAAATTAACGACCAAATTAATATGTCTTTGTATTTTCCTAAAATTTTCAAATGTAATTGTAATAACAGACATTCCTCAAAGGAAGGCCTTATAACATTTCCTTTACTTGACATCACAAAAACTTTTAAATTTTAATTTTCATCGACTGTTCACTTATATAGATGTCACTTTATAACTGTCTCCCATGAGGCAAATATGAACTGTACTTAATTACGATTTTCCTACTCACAACTCGTTGTTTCATTTAAAAATCTTACATACAAAATTTTTCAGCATAAGATCTATCTACCGGTTTTATTATAGAATTACCTTATCTAGTCTAAACGTCTTTGGATGTGTGTGTGTGTGTATCTGAGAGAGAGAGAGAGAGAGAGAGAGAGAGAGAGAGAGAGAGAGAGAGAGAGAGAGAGAGAGAGACTTACAAGCATTCCACCACAGTTTTGCCAAACAAGAAAAAGCATAAAATTAACTCTAACTGGACGTCCTTTTACACTCTGCAAGTAAAACAATATGTAAACTTATCAAAATGGTAAAAGAACCAAAAAAGGAATGGGGAATTTTGTAGAAAATATTTTTCTAGATATAGACTACAGTCATATCCTGAAACATGTTAATGTTAATTACATTAGTTTTCTATGAAAAGATGTCAACTGCTTTAAGAAACTGTTACACTTGAATTTAGTTATGGAGAATGTCAGTGCAAATTACATAAGTTTTAACTAAAAACCATGGCTCCTCCCAATACTTTTCTTCTTCTAGCAGAAGTAGCAGCGGCAATGGATGCCAAACGGAAAACAAGGAGTCACACGACGAAGGCCATCATGTACCGTCATCAATACGTTCGAAGGAACCTGGTGGAGTCACTGAAGGATATCGAGAAGAAACGAAGGGTGCAGGAGAGGGACATGGCACATAAGGTGAGGACGTACGATAGGATGTATACTTGTATGATTCTAACTTTCTATCAGTGCTAAGAAAGCTTAAATCCCTTCCTTCGTCGCTTAGATTTTATATTCCTTAGCTCAACTGAGCTGAAAGCTGTAGAGAAGATCCCTGAATCAAAGTTTTTCTACCTTATGTATGTGTGCGAAGCGTAACATTTTCCCATTTAACTAACCATGACGAAGGCATCGATGGGTAATGGGGATTTCAATACGAGGGTTCAGCCCTATACCAAGTGGACATGATTAAGATAGTGGAAACTTTGTGGAAGTTATTTAAAAATCTTTTATTTCCCCAGAAACGACAAAAACAAATTGAAAGCTACCTTATGTAGTGTGGATT
>NC_090743.1:112274394-112281894 GCF_036898095.1 Palaemon carinicauda | reverse complement strand
TATATACGTACAGTATATACGTAGATGTGTGTATGTACATATATATATATATATATATATATATATATATATATATATATATATATATATATATATATATATATACATATATATATATATATATATATATATATATCTATATATATGTATATGTAAATATATATATATATATATATATATATATATATATATATATATATATATATATATATATATATATATATCAAACGAGTGTTGCTGAAGTGAGGATACTCTAAAAATAAATAATGTTGTAAATACGATTCACAGGTGGGAGGTTGGTATGTGCAACAATGCGCAGTATTTCAAACTTATATCCACTATAAAAAATGAATTACCCAAGTAGTTTCGATTGACATCTTATAGAATAATAATTAAATTGTGTTTTTAAAGTATTAAAACTAAGCTAAACAGTCTTAAAATGCACAGTTTGAAGTACAATATCTTCTTTTTTTTATCAAGAAGTATGATTGAGTGTCATTATAAAAAAAGTCTTTAGGGGTAACTAATGATTTGTTTAAAAACAATTAGCCTAGGCCAGGCTAGCCTTTAAACATAACTCGGCAGAGAATGCTTTTGAAATGGATCAAAACTCGAGTTAAAGTGCCTGAACTAAAAGAAAAAAAAAAGAAAGTTTAATGCAATATATCATAAGGTAAACAGAACTTTGCATAGGATACTCCTAAAAAATAAAGTTTGGGAGAGCTTCAATAGTACATAAATTGTATAATGCATATACTTTTTGGATATAAACTTGTTTGCTTATAAAAAAAAATATTCTTACACAATAATATAACAAAAATTTGCATTACATCGATTCTAATACATATCAAGTTTATATTGTTTAAATATAAAGCTCCCCTGAACGAAAACATGTGGTAAAAATATCCCCCAAATGATACATGATTTATAGGGTAACATAACATGAATACCTATATTTCCGAGGTTTCAAAAGTTAAAAGGCCGCTCATGAATGGCAGAGGCAAGGGACAGTGACATAGCCTTAACAAACAAGTCAATACCCGAGAGACCGACCATAAACATATGATTAGCGCCCAAGCCCCTCTCCACCCAAGTTGAACCAGGGAGGGCCAGGTAATGGCTGCTGATGACTCAGCAGGTAGACCTGAAGGCTCCCCCCAACTCACCTCCCCCCCTCCCAATCCTTAGATTACAAGGATGGTGAGGTTGCAGACACTAAAGGAACTAACGAGTTTAGCGGGACTCGTATCAAAGTCTGACGATCAGGGAGGTTACCAATAGGCCACAACGATCAGGGAGGTTACCAATAGGCCACAACAGCCCTAAAGTATCATGGTGTAAAAAAAAAAGGAAAAATAAAAAAAAAAGTTAGGGACATTGTCTTGGAAATCTAATATTAATTAGGAAACGGCTTAGAATTTACATAACTTCAGGCCAAAATCAGTGTCATACAATACAACCTGAAGACAGGCTCTCCAAACCAAACACAGTTCGACAAATTAGTTCCTTTAATACGAAAACACAATAAATAGGCCTCAAAATGTTTCGGACTGAAGAATGCAATAAAGCTTTTCATATTATCTTTTTAATCTTAAATACATTTGTTCATTGAAGAGATCCTGTTACTGCCAAATCATAGATAACTAATTGAATTCCTCACATATTCTTCAACCTAAATATAGTGCTTTAATATCAAATTGACTGACCCAAAAGTATTTGAAAAGAAACACAAAGAGGCAGAGGCAAGGAATGACCTACGAATAAATATTAGGGAAATTGTGAATATCCTACTTTTTTAAAGCATTAAGCATTGAAACAGCGTTGTCACGTGTACAGTATACTAATGAATTTTGTACATTTGCACCAAACGCAACAGCACTTACAGGCACATTCAAGACTCCCAAATGGTATTTACTTAGAGTGAGAGGACATCAATCAATAGCATGCTGGAAGGGCTTCGTTTCACTCCCTAAAATTACCAATTTCTTAATAGTTTCCTGACATTCAATTCAACATAGAAATTGAGTATTAGAAGAAGGATATTTGCGTTTACTTGAAGTATAATAATGTTTTTGTGAATGCTTTTAATTCAACCGTTATAAAACTTTTGAATTTAACGAGAATGTAACATTTTTATAACTAATTAAAATTTAACAAATTATAGCTATATTTATACCTCTGCAAATTCAACCAACTTGAACTAAATTCTTTACTGAGTGCTACTGTGCGGTGATGATATATTTCTTTTTTTTTTCTGGATAGTAATATAATTCATCAAACATATCAATCTATGTAAATATTACAGAGCATTTCAGACAGACGAGGCAAGTACCGTTGGTTATTCAGAAACACAAGTGGATAACCAACATGACTGAACGACCAACGGATACGACGCCCGTCAGTAGCTGCGATGTTCCCCTGAACGTCAGCATCTGGTACCCCAGACTCATCTCCCCCTTAATTACCGTACAGGTGGTGCTCTTCCTGGCCGGGGCTACCCAACAGAGAGACATCCGCGCTAGACAGGTCTCTCGACTGGTCTCCATGTTCAAAGTAGCCGTGACGGAAAGCGACGGAGGGACGGAAATGCACACCCCCGTCCAACAGCAACAACAGCAGCAACAGCAACAACAACAACAGCAACAGCAGCCCGACAGAGAGAAAGAAGACGACACGGACGGACATGGTAGCACCACGGGGTCGGAGGACCCGTCTGACATTTCCTCAGGGTCATACCAAAGCAGCAACATTTCTCCCGTTCCGGATGGCACAGGGTCAGCTCTCTGGATCTCCGAGACGCCAAAACGCCAAAGGGCTTCGTCTGTAGACGTACCTTCAGAAGCACCGCTGGACACTCCTAGACGAAGATCTGCCCCCGAAGTAGTGGTGACTCACGTGACTTTGCTCGATGATGATGAAGATGATGAGGATGATGATGAGGGCGATGATGCTGAGAGACCAGCGTCCGTCGAGGGGGGAGAGGAAAAAGAGGAAGCAGATAAAACCCCCGCCAACGGTCATCATGACATGCAGGGGGTGCAGGACGCAGCGGCGTCAGCCGGGGGAAGGGAGGCAGGGACGTCACGCGAACCTGCCCCTCCCTCGCCTTCCCCCAGCCAGCAGTTCCTCCCTAGATTCTCCCCCACTCCCTATGACGCCGCAACCCACGGGCGACTCAGCCCAACGAGAAGCCCTTCCCGGAGTAGCATGAGGAGGCCTTCCGTGTCCAGGGCCAGCAGCAGGATCTCCAAGATATCAGTGACGTCTCTCGCCTTCAGGAGACGAGGGGCGTCTCCAGCACCCACACACCAGACACAGCAGCAGGAGTCTGTGGCATTGACAGAAATTAGCGCGCCTCTGGAGGATGCCAGGTAAGACTCTCTCTCTCTCTCTCTCTCTCTCTCTCTCTCTCTCTCTCTCTCTCTCTCTCTCTCTCTCTCTCTCTCTCTCGTTATAGCACAATCTATTTCAATTACAGGTAAGTTTTGAGTTATTATAACTAATCATGACAGCTTTGTCCGATGAGATTTTAATTTATCCAATTTAATAAAACATATACAGCATAATAAAATGATAAAATTTATGTATCTGTCATTAATGTGTTTCTAACAAAAGACAAATTCAACTTCATAATTTAACAAATTGTGAAAAATTAATTATCAGCGAGATAGAAAAGTCACAGAACTTTAGTTTAAAAGACACCCTTAAAGTTTATCTGCCACTGTATTTAATATTTCACCTTCACCAAGAATAAATCAAAAGGTAGCTTAAGATCAAAGAACGGATGAGATACAAATACTTTATTTACAGCTAACCAATCACCACTCAAATACTCCTCAGGGAATGCCAGGCCAATACCGAAAAACAAAAATTTTGTTGTAGACATACACACATATATATATATTAATATATATATATATATATATATATATATATATATATATATATATATATATATATGTATGTATATAAACTAAGTATATATATACCTGTCTATATATATATATATATATATATATATATATATATATATGTATGTATATAAACTAAGTATATATATACCTGTCTATATATATATATATATATATATATATATATATATATATATATATATATATATATATATTTATATAAAACCGTCCTAGGTGGTATATCTTAGCAATCCGTGTTTGCCAACGGTTATATAACCAGATGAGCAACTTGGTGGAGTATACGAGAACTTCGGGTGTGGAGGAAATGCCCTCCTAAAACTCGATGAAGTCACTGGCAGCAGAGTGATGGATTGGGTTTAAGGCGATAGACAAGATATCTTTTCAGCTTTTACTCCTGATGCCTAGCGGATGATCTTACTGCAATTAGTTTGGACCGGCAGGGGTCACTTGCCTTAGGTAGATAGGCACTGCACATGACAAGGAACTGGCTATCCTTTGATGAATTTAGCCAATGAATCCTCTAAGAATTTAGTCAGTCTATGGAGGCCTTTGCGCCAATAGGCGTAGAAGAAGATTATGATGATATATATATATATATATATATATATATATATATATATATATATATATATATATATATATTATATTATATATATATAATATATATATATATATATATATATATATATATATATATATATATATATATATATATATAAATGTGTGTGTATATTGTATATATTGTAAATATTTTGCACATACACGTGCATTGTTCATATTATATTCATTATTATTACTGGCTAGAATACAGCCCAAGTTAGAAAAGCAAAATGCTAAGCCAAAGGCCTCCAACAGGGGAAAATATCCCAGCAAGGAAAGGAAATAAACTATATGTGAGAGGTAATGAATAAAAAAATATAAAATATCTCAAGTTCCAACGAGTGAATTTCCTGATTAGGAAGATCCTTCCCCAATCTAGTAAGAGCTAGATTAAAACTTCTAGAAGAATACTGAGGTGTTGAGCCTTATGATGGAGATTACAAGACTATTAGAATTAACGAACAAAAAATCTGATTGTAAATGTAGTGTTGGTAATGTTTCCACATAATACAGTAGTAATGGAGATAATGGAAAGATGCGAAAAATGCAAATTATTTGGACTAGGAGGAAGCTGGATGTAGATTTAGGGAATGATAATAATTATGATAATTTGAATAATAATAATTTTAATAATATTAGTTTTAATAATAATTATGATTTTAATAATATCAATTTTGATAATAATTCTAATAATGATAATTTGAATAATAATAATAATTTTCAGAATAATAACTTTAATAATAATTTCAATAATAAAATGATGAAGGTAAATGGACACCAAGGTACAGTTGGTCACAGGAGTCGCTGGTACAGCTCGCGCCGAAGATGTGCACCCTGTCACACCCTTAGTTCGTGGAGAGTAACCAAACAGATAGTATAGGAAGAACTGGCAGAGGTGGTGGGGGGCCTAAACACTGGAACTCGCTGAGCAGTAAAGGTGTGGCTGGGTGCACTTTCTCAAGCAGGGTGTACCAGGAACTCCTGTGTCCAGTTGTATGTAGAGAAATTAACGTTTTCGTGGATAGTGAAAGAATGAAATCCAATGATAGTAAAGTTATATTAAGAGTAAAAGTAATATAGGATAATAGGATGACAGATAAGGTGAATTACATGGTGAAGCAAAATAAGAAGTTTGGTGTGTATCGATAAAAGCTAAGTTGAAATACACGGAAGACTTAATAAAGAGCAGATGTTAAGTATGTATGGAAAAGTGAAAAATATGACGAGAATGTGAAATTGAAAAATAAAAGGTTAGTATTTGGGAAGGGAATCACCAGGAAGTCTTGAAATGGTCTGGTCAAGAGCAACGAATGGTGTAGGACAATGTGAAAAAGAAGTGTTAACGAGGAAGATGATAGTAAGGCTTAAAAGCCCTGGATAGATGGATAGGATTAAAAAGGCCTTCACATCCAGGTAATAACATAGGGCGTAAACGATACAGCCTTAATCTCTTGATAACAAGAGAGGGCTGGCAAGATACAGATGTAAGATGCAGTGTGCATAGAGGGGCTCAACACAGATAATGAGACTTTTGTGTATGTCTATGAAGCCACTAATGATGCACAGGGTGTTCCTCCATGATTCATATTTTATACTATATATATATATATATATATATATATATATATATATATATATATATATATATATATATATATATATATAATTAAACCGACTCCCCTAGCGTTATATCAAGTAAGGCTGGTCCTCCAATTGGGACATCTGATCATGCCTTGATTATGTTAGTAGTGAAGACTGAGCAGCCTGTCCCTGATGTACAATATCATACTCATGTAATATTTGTATGAAATTGCAAGCAGACTGGAATGGGATTTTGATTGATCTGTTGATCTTGAATTGGTCATAATTGCATAGTAGTGTTGATCCTGCTGCCCCTTTTAATGAAAATCTAGTCAACATAATTGATAGGCATATCCCTTCTCGTGTGCTAAGGTACCGAGTGAAGGACAAACCACGGTTCAATGATGATTGTAGACATGCGTATTTGGAGAAGCAGGAGGCCTATTCTCTTTGGAAGGGTAATAGATAAGATTTGACTTGGAATAATTATATTCAGCTTAGAGATTTTGCTCAAAGAGTTTATGCTTCAACTAAAAAGGAATACAATTTAACCGTAAAAGAGACCCTTTCTAGTACAACCCAGGAACATAAGTGGTGGACTACCCTTAAATCTGCACTCTTCATCTTCGATGTAGATGCAACAGTTCCTTCTTTACTTAAACCAGATGGCTCAGTCACTCACTGTCCAATGGAAAAGGCAACCTTTTTGGCTAACGTGTTTGACAGTAAGTAGAGTAATGAGAAACTTGATCTTCCTCATTCCTGTTTTCCTGAGGCTAAACTAACTAGTTTAGCTTTTCAATCTCGTGAAATTAGAGCTCTGTTGATGGACCTTGATGCTTATGGAGGTGCTGACCTAAATGGTATTTTTCCATTGGTTTTTATAAAGACTGCAGATTTCTTAGCTCCGAACCTATCTGTTATTTTGCGCCAGTTAGCAAAAAGAGGAGCTTTTAGCATTTGTTGGAGAATTGGTAATGTTACTCCTCTATGTAAATGTGTTTGTGGTAGCTCAAGTCC
Source organism: Palaemon carinicauda (assembly GCF_036898095.1). NCBI lineage: Eukaryota > Metazoa > Arthropoda > Malacostraca > Decapoda > Palaemonidae > Palaemon > Palaemon carinicauda. Next base: position 112,274,761 of record NC_090743.1, on the reverse strand, counting down.
AACTGATTATCGCCCAATTTCCATAGCTCCCATATCATCTAAATTTTTTAACGTCTTTTGGCAAAACGTTTTAATAAGTTTGTTGAAGGTAATCATCTGTTCCCGAGTTTGCAATTTGGTTTTCGTAAAGGCCTTGGAGCATGTGATGCCCTACTTACATTCTCCAATGCTGTACAGAAATGCCTTGAATGTGGTCAGGAAGTTTGTATGAATGTCCTTGATTTTAGTGCTGCCTTTGACCGAGTTAATCATGAGGCCCTTGATTTCAAACTCAAAACAGTTGGCAGTGGGTGGGTCGTTTCTTAGCATCATAGTAGACTTTTGAAATAATAGATCGCAAAGAATTGGTTGATGGGCACCAGAATGA
>NC_090743.1:112239394-112264394 GCF_036898095.1 Palaemon carinicauda | reverse complement strand
AATTGCTTTCTAAAGATTACAAAAGATGCAGGAGAAGGAAAAAAAGAAAAATCAACCAAAAGACCCTCCCAAGACCAGCTGTGTTCATTACTTATCCTTTTGGAGTCAAAAGATACCGTAAGCATTATCTCTCATACTCTACTTAATATTGTACATAGGATTTGTATACGCCAAGGGAATTCGACTTTTCCGTTACTCGTTATTCCAGAATATTGCCTGATTACTATATATTGTACATATACTGTAAATGTCACGCAACATATTTGTGACTTAATTTGTTGGCGTAGGAGTATGGACGCGCATACAAGTATTCGTTTAGACATGAATACAGACCAAACAAGTATGCACGTGTGTATATGTATACAATACAAATAAGCATCTGTGTTGATATGCTTGCAATACAAACAATTATGACAATGTGGATATGAGTACAACAAAATCAATCATGCACGTAAGAAATGAAAAAAAAAAAAAAAAAAAAAAAAAACAGATAGGAATCATAAGCCCGCATAAAATAAATGGCCCCAACATCATTAATATCTGTCGTTATAATGTTTTTAAATTATTTGTTTTAGGTCATGATACTAAGATATTTACACTTAGAAATGCATAATATTTGCGGAGCACAAGTCATTTTATCCTTAGCTCTGAAAGTTGAAAATTTAATAGGCGCACACACATATATACGTACATGCTTACATACATATATATATACAGAGAGAGAGAGAGAGAGAGAGAGAGAGAGAGAGAGAGAGAGAGAGAGAGAGAGAGAGAGAGAGAGAGAGTCTAACCTATATATATATATATATATATATATATATATATATATATATATATATATATATATTCATATGCATATATATATATATATATATCCAAATATATTTATATTTTTACACTAATGTACAGTATATACGTGTATGTATATATACATATTATGGATAGACACACACACACACACACACACACACACACATATATATATATATATATATATATATATATATATATATATATATATATATATATATATATATATATATATACGGTATATATGAGCAATTGGCAATACTGAAATATTCAGAGAAGTAGGTTCACCGTAAATTCAGCTGATAAAAGGCAAGCATGGCAGTGGCTGATATCATGACCATATCTGGAACCAACCAACGAGTGCACGACCACATGAAAATAAAAAATGTATATATTGGTATTCATAAGTATGCAAACCGTGAAATCATGCACACGAACTGACAAACCTTTACCTATCTATGAATCTTAACAAGTACAAAATGCTTAGCTTTGGTTTCCCGAAAGTACTGCGTTCTGAGGGACAGCTGACAGCAAACTGTCAGTCAGCACTGTCAATTGTGATAATGGTTATTTAAGAAGTCTGTATATCCTGAGAGAAATCATTCTAGAGTCTGCTGACCTTATATACCAAAAGCGAATTTTAATAGGGGCTAATAAAAAAGTTCAGATATCCGAAATCTACATTTAGTTACCACAACAAGATGAATTTGTTTGATTTTTTCAAACACCTATCTTTCCGGGAATGTTACATTTACCCTAATTATGACTTATTTTTCATTCCCCTATACATACAACGCACAGTCTGGCCTATTCTTTACACATTCTCCTCTTTCCTCATACACCTGACATCATTAAGAAAACAGAAACAAAAATCTTCTCAATTCAAGGGATTAATAACTACATTGTAATTACCCAGTGGCTTTAGCTATGGTCAGCAGCTCTTCTAGGAGGACACTACAAAATTACTACCACTGTTCTCGTCTTGGGTAGTGCTATAGTCTCTGTACCAAAATCTTCCACTGTCTTGCGTTAGAGTTCTCTTGGTTGAGGATACACTCAGGCACATTATTCTATTTGCTTCCTTATTTCCTTTCTTACTGGGCCATTTTTCTTTGCTGGAGCCCTTGGGCTTATGCCATCCTGCTTTTCCAACTAGGGTTGTAGATTAGCTAATAATAATAATAATAATAATAATAATAATAATAATAATAATAATAATAAAAATAATAATAAATAATAATAAATAATAAATAATAATAAACAACAATAAATGTAATAATAATAATAATAATAATAATAATAATAATAATAATAATAATAGGAAAAGCTCAGGAACCAAACTATGGTACTGGTAAATTTTATGGCTTTTTCGTGAAGGGAATGCCCGTGAAAAGTTTGAAATCTGGCAATTAAAAGTGAATAGGTAAAACTTTGCGTATAAGAGAACGTTATTCGACAAATTCCATGACTGAAGCAATAGAGCTTACTACGCTTAATGTATACTGTAGAGCTTTTATGAAACAAATATTTCATTCAAGGGATTATTTACTGCATTGTAATGAGTCATTAGTTCTGAAGAATATACACCTTTGGAGTAAAGCCATACTGAATATAAGCGGTCACTTTCAAAACAAATGCACTTTGCATAATGATAAAGATCTACTAATTTTGAATCATATATAAAAATCAATAATCCTTAAGTATTCTTCATTTCCATCAAATAAGTGTCCTTAACTTTAATGAATTAAATATTAAAGATTTACGAAATTTTCGTACAAAATGCAACTCTAGGGCCTATGAGTCGTCAGAAGCTAAAATAGATTATTACTGTGGAAAACTGAAGAAATGCAAAAACTATACTTATAAGGATGAACGCATTCTAAAAATATTATCCTAAAAGAAAAATAGCATATTGTCTGGATACAAATTAAATCAATTAAAAAAAATCAACTATGAAAATGGAAAATTTGAAGATTGCTTACATACTTTGCCACTTAAATAAAAAAAAAATCTTTCTATCCTCTGTGAAAGGAAAATCTCAATTACTTCTATCTAACCTGTGAGATGAAATCTCATCTAATCCAAGTATTGAGAGAGAAAAAAAAACTTTTCATGTAAAATAAAAAAAACTCAAAACTTAATTTACTTAAAGTAAAAAAAAATGACAAAACAATGAAACTTAGAGGCAAATATTCACGAGAAAATTATACCCATCAAAGACAGTAAAAAAAAAAAAATTCAAAAAAACAAGCAATGTCAATAATTAAGAAAACGCGCTTGCTCAGTATAAAACAAGAAAATAATGAAAACCTCTAATATAATATTGATCAAGAAAACACGCATTCGATTTCAATTTACAACATTTCCAAATTTTAATTATTAGAAAAACAATATTGATAACCAACCATAACGCATTTTGATCTCGGGAAATTAACAATTTGTCTAAGAGAAAAACAACAAAAGAAGAAACTCGCTCAAGGAGAAACTAAGACAATCTTAACAGTCCTTTCCTCACTGGGCTATTTTTCCTTTTTGGAGCCCTTGGGATAATAGCATCTTGCTTTCCCAACTAGGGTTGTAGCTTAGCTAATAATAATAATAATAATAATAATAATAATAATAATAATAATAATAATAATAATAATAATTGAAAAAAAAATTCAACATAACCAATACGATGTGAAAAATTATATTTAAAAATAAAAACAAAATAACATAGGGAACATAAGTAAAACCTAACCACCTCAGGAATAGAGACAAAATATACGAAACAAATACTCATCATCCACAAAGGCAAATTTCAAAAATCAATAAGGTCCGCTGAGAATCCTTGACCTTCACAGAGTATATTTTAACCCTACGAAATTCTCTGCACATTCCTGGTCAGCTTAGAGAAGGTCTTAACAACTGCTTCTATCGTATGTTTTGTTAGTGAATTATTTTTGTTAAAATTATTATCATCATATAATTTGCACACAACTTGTTTGGGGACTAAACACATTCTGAGTGGCAAGATGAAATGAAAAACTACAACGGAGAGAAGTATAATATAATATAATAGAAATATCTGAAACCGAATCTTATTTTGGATATAAAACGGCGACAAAAATTTAAATAAACAAATCCATAATACGCTCTCAACAAATTCAATAAAATTTAACTCATCTACTCAGAGAGAATCGACTTCACGCTATCCCAGCTCGAACTTACATGGCTCCTAATCTTGTCAAAGATTCTGGATCATTGTGAAAATACATTGAATAATCAGTCTGTGTTTTTGGGGGGTTGTCGTATGAACAAGATTAGGACGTGATCTTCTCATCCTTAAAATAAATTTAAAGTATACAATAAAATATCGAAAAAGGACAAATCTAAAATATTGTGAATTGTAGTACGTGTTTTGTACCATCCAACCAAAATTTCACAGCAACACAAAACTCGTTCATTTCAAATGAATGTGAACCAGCTCCTTAAAAAAAAAAAAAAAAAAAAAAAAAATCCCTTCACGCGATACTCTATTTACAACCATCAACTATTGAGGGGACTTATAAGAATTCGATAAGTATTCCCTCCAGGACCCCTCCAATAGTAACACCAACCCTCCTCCTGCTAAGAACCAAATGCCCCTTTTTAGAAGAGAACCGGTAAGCAAAACAAACAAGGGACCTTCGCATTCTTTGCGACAAAGAAACGTACCAAATCGGTCCCTGGGTGTGAAACGCTAGCCATCACTGCTATAAGTTGCTGAAGGCAACGACACGTAACGATATGAATGACATGTAATGATATGAATACAATATGATTAGAGCTCGCAGACACTGAAAAAGAGTGCGATACTTCTCACGCAATTCTGCTTGTGAGCCGATTTTGCTTTTGGGCCAATTATCGATTATGCAACTTACTCTCTACCTCCCCCTCTTTTTTCTTTCTTTAGCCTCTCTCTCCCTCTCTCTCTCTCTCTCTCTCTCTCTCTCTCTCTCTCTCTCTCTCTGTCTAGTCAAAAGATATAAAAAGAGTAACGTGCTGAAATCAAAATGCAAGAATAAAAGATTCATCGTATCTTTCTCCACACAAAGATTGTAGAATTCTGTGCTAAAAAAATATCCAACAATGTAGTTCTCTCTCTCTCTCTCTCTCTCTCTCTCTCTCTCTCTCTCTCTCTCTCTCGCTCTCTCTCTCGCTCTCTCTCTCTCTCTCTCTCTCTCTCTCTCAAGGGTATCATTAGGAAAGTATCATGCTAGGATTAAAATGCAAGTATAGTATAAATAATTCATCCTCTCGCCAGTCAGGGCTTATCATCAGCAAAATAAAATTCTGAACTTCAAATATTAGACAAAAGAATTTCACCTCTCCCTTTCCATCATTGGGTAGGTAAAATTCAGAACATCCAAATAACCCTCTCTCTCTCTCTCTCTCTCTCTCTCTCTCTCTCTCTCTCTCTCTCTCTCTCTCTCTCTCTCTCTCTCTCTCTCTCTCTCTCTCTCCAAACATTACCATTAGCTAAGTAAAATTCTGAACTTCAAAAGGAGAAATTTATTCTCTCTTCGTATGACACTCACAAGCATTCTAATCCACAAACATAATTATCATGTCTCTCAAAGAAGCTTTACGTCTGTTTTGAAACGTTATAATTTGTTTTAACACACACACACACACACACACACACACACACACACACATATATATATATATATATATATATATATATATATATATATATATATATATATATATATATGTGTGTGTGTGTGTGTGTGTGTGTGTGAAAGAAAGAAATAGTTCAGAAATCGAGGTTTTGTGCTGACTTTTAAATGGACATGAATTGTAAGAGAGAGAGAGAGAGAGAGAGAGAGAGAGAGAGAGAGAGAGAGAGAGAGAGAGAGAGAGAGAGAGAGAGAGCAATATATTCTCTCCTCACCTGCTTATTTCCTATCCATAATTTCAGAATCTTACCCATACGGAATTTAGTGACCATGCCCCAATCTAAATTATGAAAAAGAAAAAAAAAATCAGAAAATCCAACCTTTGAAAGTCTAAAATCTTTATCTTGATCTCTTCCAGGTTCGTTGAACTCTTGTCCAGCCTGAGTTTAGTAGCAGTGCCGGAGACTCTGACAACCCACCGACTCACCAAGGGCCCAGAGCTGAAGCAAGATGCCCCTATCATAATGAGGTTCTGAGAAGCCGTTGGAAGAGATTGGACGTACTCAGGTTTTAATTAATAATACTCATTTTGCGATGCTGCACTCAGGTTTGGGTGGAGTTTTCTTTGCGTTGAATATGCAGTACAAGTTTAAATGCATTAAATTAGGTAAAAGTTAAGATCTAAAGCACAGCAATAAGATCAGAAACTTGGGCTTCAAGACGAAAACTGGAAGCAAATCTTGAGAGAAGAGATGAGACTGCTAATGTGGATTTCGGGAATATCACTGCTTGGAAGATTGGGAAATGATGAAAAAAATAAATGGCAGGTGTAGTAAAGATTACAGAGATAAGAGTGTCAGGACTGAGATGGCGTGGAACCGTGTTGAGAGAAGCAGAGAATTAGAGGGCGAGATAACGTGAAGGATGATATGGAGAGAAGAGGTTTGGTGGAAGAGCAGTGCCTGATAGAAGGCATTGGAGAGGATGGATCAGACAACCGACCCTTTAATGTAGGGATCACGGTGAGGAAGAAGACTCATTTTGCGATGCTGTACTCAGATTTGGATAGAGTTTTCTTTGCTTTGAATATACAATGCAAGTTTAAATGTTTAAATACATCGAATTAGAAACTAAAAAGACATTTTTATGATATATAAAGTGTATGCCTCAATAATACTTCTTTATCGACTGTACTAAATTCGGTCGAATCTCCTTTGAAAAAATATGCACGTCATCTGTTAGTTTTCTGCTAGCTTTTTCCATCAGATCTCATCACGCTTAGACTTTAGTCTATTGATATCTATAAGGGTCGTATCCATAACTATTCTCACAGTAAGTCATAATACAATTGTAATAACTTTACTCATTAAACTTGATTGCTTTCCTCTAAATTTAGCTTAAGATGACCTTCAGTTATTATTCTTGCTAGGTAATACTCATATTCTAACGCTCTAAGACTCCATATAACTGTGAAAGACGCCTAGACTTAAAGTTATTTTTGTAACATGAGCGATAAGTTTTGTTAGGTAACATTAATAAGGAAAAGGGTAGAAGTCAGTTACTATATAAGCTTAAAAATAAAATCAGGGAAGCTAAGAAGACAGATTAAAACAAAAACAATCAATTAAGAAGAATTTTTATGAAGCAATATGTTCACATGATTGCAACTATAACTGAACATCAAAGTAAGTTCCCTTTTCCGACTCGAAAACTATTTTACCTCAAGAAAGTACCCCATATCTAAAAACAAATTATTGTCTTACCAAAGCAATTAACACGTGTCAAATGTGGTAAACTCATGAACACCTTAAATATAATTCTATCAACAATTCCAACTATAATAATGGGTCGGACTGATATTTGTTATCAGATGAACTCACGCTTCAGCAGTCTCAGTTGTATAGATATTTATATGTCCGAGGGTTAGCGATATGATTTGGACGAATATCATGCACGTTTGTGTGTGTGTATATATATAAATATATATATATATATATATATATATATATATATATATATATATATATATATATATATATGTATATATAAATACATATATATATACATATACACATATATATACAGTATATATATATATATATATATATATATATATATATATATATATATATATATATATATATATATATACGTGCATGGTATTCGTCCAAATCATATCAATAACACTCAAACTTATTCTAATTATCTCCTATTCAACTCAAACTGCTGAAACGTGAGTTCGTCTGATAAAAGATATCTGTCAGAAGGAAGCTATCTATGGTCAGTATTATGAAATACCAGAAAAACTTAGGAGAGCCATTTACAACACGTAAAAAAATACTAAATGAAGTCAAAACTCACCTTGAAAACAATTACTAGTTTTAAATTAAATCAGGTATTAGGCAGTGAAGTGTTTTGTCGCCTCTGTTGTTCATGATTTTCCTTGACATGTGCGTAAGAGGACAAATTATGGAGATGAAAACATTACAGATTTTCTATATGCCGAAAATCACGCAATTGTAGTTGAGACAGATGAAGCACTACAGAATGGCTTGAGAGATTGGAATACAATCTTAGAGGAACAAGACATTACAATATGCAAAGAAAAATCAGAAATCATGATTCTGTCAAGAATTCCTCAATAAGTTAATATCTCGTTAGAAGGTCCGGCTATGCAAGTGTGCAAATCTAAAATATATAGGTGTAATGTTTGACCACAGAAGTGACCCACAACTGGAACTAACTCATAAGTTCAACAACAGCTTGCATTTGCTTTAGCCCCTTATGAGAGACAGAAACATTCGAAGAAAAGTAAAAATTACAGAATATACCTCTATCTTAAGGCCAGTGCTTACATATGGACATGTATCATGGACCCTAACAACTAAAAACAGAACCCATATCCAAGCTGCAGATATGAAATTCCTGAGATTAATCAGTGGAATCACAAGAGTAGACAGACTTCGTAATGAGGACTTCAGGAGAGAACTAGAAGTGGGAGATATTTTGAAGTTTGTAGAAAGAAGACAGCTTCGATGGTATGGCCACGTGAAGAGAATGGATGAGAACAAATATCTCAGGAAAGTATGTAGATTGGATCCCTGAAGGACAAAGACCATTAGGACGACCAAGGAAAAGATAGAAGGAAAATATACACATGGCAATGAGAAAGAGAAATTCTTTCCTACAAGAAATAAAAAATGAAAGGTTATTCGGAGACAGATAACGTTGGAGAGGAGCTCTTGAGACAGGGCGACTGACAAGTAATGAACATTATATATATATATATATATATATATATATATATATATATATATATATATATATATATATATATTTATATATATATATATATTTGTTTATGTATTACAGAAATATGCATTATATATACATATATATACATATATATATATAATTATATATATATATATATATATATATATATATATATATATATATATATATATATATATATATATATATATATATATATAAATATACACGAAAGACCTCCCGGTTGTTAACACCTTTCAGTAGTAACTCAATCTAATAGAATTCCACTAAATGCAGCTTGCTTAATAGATGCTTATTGTTGCTTCAGGGTCCTCAAAAGCAACTGGCTACTGAACTAATGGGTCTTTTTCAAAACGTTTATTGTTTTCAACAACAAATAAAATACACACGACACCGAATACAGAATACAGCTCCTTTAGACTTCGAACGCTTTTCACAAAGTCTTAAGATGTTTTCTAAATGCTTTACAAATGCAGCAGACGGTGTGGAGGGGGGAGGGAGAGGGGGAGGGGGGGTTAGATACCCTACAGCCTCATACCTCCTCCCCATCATGCCTCTCGTAATCTTACTACTTTCTAGCACTTCGGTTAACAATGATAAAGGAAATAATATATTTCTCGTTTTAAAAAAGTAGATTAAATATCGACAATATTCTTATTACTTTCTAATAACGCAAATACTTCACAATGATGAATACATATTAAGCTGTGTTCTTAAAGATCGCACATCAATTTGAAAATTTAAAGGTCGCTCATGAATGGCAGAGGTAAGGGACAGTTACAATGCCCTAGAGACTGACCATATAACATATGATCAGCGGCCAAGAACCTTCTCAACCTAAGATAGGACTAGGGAGTGCCAGGTAATGGCTGCTGATGACTCAGCAGATAAACCTCTAGGCTCCATCAAACTCCTAATCCTTAGCTCACAAGGGTGGTAAGAAACTATCGAACTCAGCGGGTCTTGAACCCCAATCTAGCAGACCGTGTTTTGGTTTCCAATAGGCTGCCACAATAGACTATTTCATTTTAATAGCATTTCCTGCTTGAACACCTTTATTATAGTGGCTGTTTTCTTTTATTCTTGGATTAGGAAAACACTAGCCAAGATATGAAAACATGAAAACAGCCCACTGTTGTTCACACTGAAATAACTTGAGTAAACTTCAAGCTTAGAAATGTATACTCAGCTTAATCTAAGGTGCTTGCTAACTTCCACCGGTACAGGATCGCTCAATATATGTTTTAATTATAGTTATTCAATTAAGCTTTTCATAACATTTGCTCAACGTATTTCGTCTTCTATACCTGCCATCGCCGATTACGCATATATATATATATATATATATATATATATATATATATATATATATATATATATATATATATATATATATATAAATGTGTGTATAGATACATATACATATGTATCTATGTATACACACACACACACACACACACACACACACACACACATATATATATATATATATATATATATATATATATATATATATATATATATATATACACACAGTATATGCATATTTATGCATAAACATACAAAAACGTTAAGTAATGCGTGTAGGATGTCTTAATTATAGTGTTCAAAATCTTATTAACTGTAAACATCAAAATAAAGAATAAAAGCTTTGAGTATTTTATTGTGTTAAATCCTATGTAATTTCATACAATAATTAACAGTGAGCTACAGACACTGTCAAGGGTCTCCTTGCAGTGATATGGGCCGTTTGAATCATAAATTGGAAATTCAATGAAAATGTTATATTATCACTGATACTACAACTACTACTACTACTACTACTACTACTACTACTACTACTCATAAATCAAGTTACAGCATGAAAACTCTGCAACATACAGATGTGGCCAGTTATGAGAGAGAGAGAGAGAGAGAGAGAGAGAGAGAGAGAGAGAGAGAGAGAGAGATAGAGATAGTCGTACTAACTAAAACCTACGCTAAAATACATCCCTATTTCAATGAATATCTGTTATGGTCGTAAGAATACTCCTCTTCTTGGAGGGATTTATTGTTAACTTTTCCTCATCATTTATTTATTTCCTTATATCCTTTCCTCGCTGGGCTATTATTCCCAGTTGGAGCCCTTGGGCGTATAGCATCTTGCTTTTCCAACTAGGGTTGTAGCTTGGCTAGTAATAATAATAATAATAACAATAATAATAATAATAATAATAATAATGATAATAATAATATTAGTAATAATATCCTAAAGACACTTCAGTTCACAATAATATTGAAACCACACTTATTTTAGGTCTTATTTTCTGACGACACTGGCCACTGTACATTAGTATTGATTCACAATAGATCCTATAAAAATGAAAGATCTGTTCAGTAAAACATGAATCGTGTTTTGGTTAACGCAACTTTCTTGTTGCAAACACCTTCAAATATTACCTAAAAATATTAAATTTAGATTTGAGGGAATATCTAAAAAAATAGTATACAAGCTATGAGGGTGATTCGAATAATCTTTAAATATCTCTAAAATGAATTCTTAATTTTCGCAACATCTTACTGACAAAATTACTATCGCTAAAATTATAACACTGAACATGGCTATTAATTAGAGTTTCCGCAAAGTCTTGAGGAGAAGTCAATATGTCAAGCAAATCATCTTTTCTATCTATCTACAATAGATAAATACCCGACTCACAATAAAAGAAAATAATAAAAAAAAAATTCGTCTTGGCAACAGAGCTTATCACTTCAAGTAATTCAAATCATTAAAACATACATTTCAGTTTATGTTGAACTTTGTACAATCATAATCATATATATCAATGTCCTTTTTTCATATATTTAGTAAATGCCAAAACCAAATGTAATTGAATAAGAAATGCCAATTGAACCGCAGTTCCATCTTCCTTAAGGCGGGTTTACACGGTCGAACGGTTCGTCGAACGCGGTTCGACAGACAAGTTTGAAGTGATGTTCGAACAAGTGAACGGGGTGTTTGGTTGTCGAACACGTTTTATAAACGGTTCGAAGAAAGTCTGTTCTCGCCTGACTTTTGTGGGCGGGCTTTATTGTCCACAACACTTATACGTTCGTGGCTGACTCCACCTCTTCGAACCGTTTGACAAGCAAGTTCGACAACCGGGTTCGACGAACCGTTGGCCCATGTATACCACGCTTAACACTGTTTGAACAGAAATCATTCACACGGCAGGGCTCAATAGAACAATAGAAAGAAAACACACATCCACACAACAGCCCTATCAGTACACGATAGAAACAATCAAATTTCGTTCAAGACACGGTAAGCCCTTCATTCTTTTTTTTTTTTTTTTTTTTTTTTTTTTTATTACCTTTACTTTTCGTTTAATCGCATATTATTGATATAGATGAAAAAAAGAGAATATATGTATGATTGGTAATTATTCCTAATCTTAGAATTTCAGCTTATAAAATATCCCAGATTATCTTTCCCAGCATTTGCTTTCAGCCTTGTAATAATTTATATTCTTATGAAGCTCTTACATAAAACAAATATGGTTTTTTTCGCACTTTAGAGAAAGGCCATTTATCCAAGAAATAATAATGAAAGTTCTTATGGTAAGTTTCCCTAAACAAGATTTAGATTACACCTAAGGATCAAATAATCTTGGCGTTATTAGATAGCAAAGTCCTTAAATCATTCTTTCAAAATCTCAAATTCCTCTTGATCTTTCATCTGAAGCTAAAGAATATGAGATTAGACTGCAATAAACGGTTTCACAACATGCCACTGTGAACTCTGTGCCTCATAATAACTCAAATGTTTGAAACGTTCAACTTAAGTTAGACACAATTCTCTTAATTTATGGCTGAAACTTCACATGAAAACAAACGTTTTTATTAAGAAGCAACCTTCAACGCTTCCTATATAATCCCTGTTATGATAATGCATCCAGCATATGCAGACTTACGTGAAATGTGAGTGTATTCATGACACTAAATATAGTGGCATATATATATATATATATATATATATATATATATATATATATATATATATATATATATATATATATATATATATATATATGTATGTATAATATATATATATATATATATATATATATATATATATATATATATAGAGAGAGAGAGAGAGAGAGAGAGAGAGAGAGAGAGAGAGAGAGAGAGAGAGAGAGAGAGAGAGAGAGAGAGAGACTTTTAACCCAGCTCCGTTCCAGAACAAAAACCTTAATCTCTTCTTTTATAATTAGTATTCTCTATTATCAATTCTCTTTCCAAAATATTCACATTCCATTATTATTATTATTATTATTATTATTATTATTATTATTATTATTATTACTAGCTAAGTTACAACCCTGGTTATAAAAGCAGGATGCTACAAGCCCAAGGGCTCCAGCAGGGAAAAATAGCCCATTGAGGAAAGAAAATAAGGAAATAAATAAACTATATAAGAAGTAATGAAAAATTCAAATAAAATAGCTTAAGAACAGTAACATCATCAACACATATCTTTCATACGAAACTATAAAAAGAGATTCATGTCAGCCTGTCCAACATAAAAGCATTTGCTGCAAATTTGAAATTATACCATGAATAATTTGGTCATCGAATTTCTTAAATATTCAAAAGAAAATCCCAGAATTAGCAATTCAGAAACCAATCTGTAATGTGCAGGGCTAGGAAAAATATAAGCAATCTTTTTTTGTAATGTTCTAAATAACAAATTTCCGAAAAAGGTCACATTCAGACCCAAAAAAAAAATCCTTCCTCCAATATATAGGATAAAAAAATCTGGAAAAAGAATTCTTTCAAGAACATCTTCCCACCACTAAAATTGGCCAAGATAATACTTCTATACCATATAATTGTACTCAAAAATTCCTTTTCATGTTTGCTTCAGTAATATAAAATAAAACTCGTTTTCTCGACTTTCAGCATTCAGGGAGAAGGTGGTTTCTTTCCTAGATTTATTAATAAATATTTCATGAATCTTACACTCATAAGTAGATATTAACATAAATTTTTATATTATGAGTAAACAGCTAAAAATACATCTTGCTTCCAAAACCGTATAATTTTTCACTATAATACAGTAAATAGTGGGTCGATTATCATGATTATCATAATATGCCAAGTTGTAACAATAGTTGGAAAAGAAGAATCCTTCAAAATCAAGGGCCCTAACAGCAAAAGGATACCAAAGCGGAAATAATTACAAGTGTACAAATATTTAGGATAAACAACAAAATATAATTATAACATACAAACCATAAAACAGCACTCGCGTTAAATGACTCAAAAACTATTTGTACTAAGTTGAAATTTAACAATTATGGAGACATGTTTGTCAACCTTATTAGTATACTTTGCGACCAATACACAGATGGGTCTTCTTATAATTATGACTTTAACTATGCACGCTTGCACACATAGATAGAGCTACAAGATATATACACAAATACTTACAAACAAACATACACAAATACATACATATATAATAATATTATATGTTATGTTTTAGAGAGGATCACATTTTTCCATACAAATTTACGCATATATACTGTATATATATATATATATATATATATATATATATATATATATATATATATATATATATATATATATATATATATATATATATATATATATATATACTGTATATATATGTATATATATGCATATATATATGTATGTGAATATGTATATATATATATATATATATATATATATATATATATATATATATATATATATATATATATATATATATATATATATATATATATATATAGATAGATAGATAGATATATATATATATTTTTGGGCTCAAGCCATGTCGTCCTGATGGAAGTTCCTATAGGGTAGCTTCCTAGGGTATATTACAACTACGGCGATATTCCCAGAGAATTTACCTTCAGGTACCAGAATTCTAACTCCTGGAGCGAGTATCCCTCGTGAAAGGGATATCGCGACATATCAGAGGACGTATTCTAGACACGTCACATGGCAATCTACGACCTGAACAGAGATTCGTCTCGTAGGAGGGAGATTGACGAGATACGAATTCGGGAAAGAAAAAGGGGAGCCGCTCCCAAGGCTTCCCTATCCCCCGATTCGTATGCGTGCCTGGCGCCAATCCTGGCGCCATCTGTATTCCTTTTTGCGTAGCTTAACAACTCGGTGTTTTTTCCTGTTTTTCTCGCAAATCTTGGATTTATTCAGCTTTTCATGGCTTCTTCGTCTTCGTTGACCTCGGATAAGTTGAGTATAGTGTCTGTTATGTATAAATGTAGGCTCTTGGTAAAATTTTGAGTGATTAATAGGATTAATCTTTGATACAAGAGCCGTAGCCTACCAGAGGTGTCCTGGACACTGTCACTCGCTAGGTATAAATTAGTTAGTCAGAGTGACATTCCTGGTTGTTTTGCTTAATAAAATTTAGCTATTTAGCTTTACATAGGATTTCCTTTCGTGCTTAGTATTATTTGGCGAAGTATTCGCCATTCTGGCCTACGCTAGGCCATGTAGCCTAGTCGTTTGGTCCTAGTACTTAATGCATGATTATGGTTTTTCCGAGTGTAATTAAAATTTTATTGAAGCTTTAGGCTATATTTTATACATGTTAGACTGTGTGGAATATTTCCAAGATTGTATACGTGAGAGTTTCGGTGAATTAGGTAATCGATTCTCTTGGTGCCTAGGCTAATTGCTTATGGAGCCTTAGTATACTTTATCATACTCCCCGGTTGCTTTCTTTTCTTCGGAGAAGGTATGCAATCCCTTTCCCTCTGTTTAAGCCTTGGGCTTATCCCTAAGTGGTTTTTTTTTTTTTTCCGAATTTATTTTCGATAAAACTATACTAGGGTGTTACTGTACCTTCCTGTTCCAGCAGAGTCTGGTTCAAAGAGGGTCAGAACAACAGAGTTTTTAGTCTGAGTCCGTGTTGTTTGGCTTGGGGCAGAGTCTCCCTCGCTGACCTAACACTTACAAAGGGAGCTGAGCTCCCTTAGGTCACTGTCGAAGGTTTCTGTAGTTATGATTCCTTCTTGTGTGATCGACCAGACTAAGTCCTGTTGCTGTTCTCGGGGAGGATAAATCTTCCCTTGGGAGTTGCAACGCCTTCCTTGCTTTGGTGCTCTGGAAGCTGGCAGGTATTATACTACTGCGCTGGCCCTTTCCCTTAGATCTCCCTTAGGCTAAGACAGAGTTCTTGGCTACGGGTGATCTGTCACTAAAGCAAGGTTGGCAGGACCCTCTTGTCCCTTCCCCCTCTATCTCCGTAATGGCCTAGCCATTACTGTACTGTACCTTGCCGGCCGGCAGAGCTGGCCGGCAGGGGTATTACTGTACCATATGTCATTCTACTTCTGGACCTAGTATAGGTTGGGATTTGGATTGACTAAGCCCATTGCCGGCCGGCAGAGACGCTGGACGGCAAGGGTCTTATGTTTTTCGAGTGCTGCCCGGACCTCTCTTGGTCCCTCATCCATGCCTGCCGGCAGAGCCGGACGGCATTGGTCAAGGAAGCCTGAATTAAGTTTCTCCCCTTCCTTATATGCACTCTTTCGGTTGCCGGGCTGGGGGGTTGTGTACACTCTTATCCCGGCATCCATTCTATTTTCTTCTAGTGCTGTACCTGTCCCGGCAGCCGGCCTATGAGGCCGGCTGCCGGCCTATGAGGCCGGCAGCCGGGCAGGGGTAGTCTTCTGGTTCTTTTGCTGCCGGCTGGCATCGGTCTTGTACCTTTGCCGGCCGGCTTATGTCAGTCCTTGTCTGCCGGTCACCAAGAGTGTGGCCGGCAGCTGGGTACTACCTTGTGTAGTTGCTGGCCGGCAATCATTGCCGGCCAACACTGGCTGTTGCTGGCCGGCAGCTGCTGCCGCCGGCACAGGCATTTGAACCAGAGGGCTGCCGCCCTATAGCTGTTAAGTAGTATACTTTAAAGCTAATTGTGGTGTGTGCCGGCCGGCAAAGGCAGGCCGGCACACATCCTCCTATACTGTACTAGTATTCTTCTGTATAGCATATACAGTAAGAAGAAAACTATAGTAAAAGTTTAGGTACAGCACTGTATCTTCTAACACTATTGTGTTTTCTTACACAGCCCTTTGCTGTTGCCCTCAGACAGGAAGCAGAGTTCTTCCCCGTCTATTATCCAGGATTTTTAAAATCATTGCCTAGGTGTGAGCTCCACCTGTTTCCTATGGAAACCTTGCATTGGTTACTCTAGTAGAGATAAACCATTTTTGATTTTATTATCTGGAAGGCTGCAACAATGGGTTGTGAGGGAAACACAAGTGTGTGTCTTTCATTTATGAATTGTTATGCTATACTATGCATATCCAGTGATACATAGTTCACTTGATACTCATGGAAATTTCTTCTCTTTACAGAAGGACACTCCGAAGTGGGGAAGTGCTTTCTGCAATGTCAGCAGCAAGAACCTCTGCGGACATGAGTTTTGTAGGAGACACGCAGCATACGCTGTCTCCAAGGATGATCTCCGGTATTGGGACCCTCAGGTATGTACTGTGTGCACTAACCTGATTAATGAGACATTTAAATAGCTAGGAAGAAGCTTCGTACCTGGGTAAGGGGCTTCCAAAAGTACACTTCTGGCCCTTATCTTCCAAGTGAGAAGATGAGGGCGTATCTTTTCCCTAAGGCATCAGCTGAGGCAGTGATTCCCCAGCCTCAAGAGGAGATCCCCTAAGTTCAGATCCAGGTGGATGCTGAAGTCGCGGTCGCGATGCAAGACATCCAGCTAAATGACAGGATATCTGATGTGGACGGGTGTCAGGAGGAAGACCTCCTTGCAGAAGCCCAGGATGAAGTTCAAGTCCCTCTACATCGGCCGGTCTCCCAGTAGAGCTGGGACAGGCCCTCTCTTCTATTGTTGGAATGATCCAACAAATGCAGAAGGAGAATCAGGAGAAGGCGGCTGCAATGGAACTGCGAATGCAGTGCCTTGCAGAATCACATGGGCCCCAGAAAAGCTCAATGTGAAAGACCTTCCTTTGTGCTCGGATGCTAACCCATGGAGGTATGCTGAGCACATGTCGATGACGACTGGAAAGATCGTCATCTCGGATATGCTGGGCTCAGTTCCCCTGGAGGGTGGAATTCTGGCCCAGCAAGGCACCATATCCGGACTGTTATGTCCGGCTGAGGAAGGAACCAGCTTCAAAGGAGGAGGCAGAGCCGAAGGAGGTCATAGTGATGACCATGCTAAGGCTCAAGCTCTACTTTCATCTTCGATGAAAGAGAGGGGCTTCTCTAACTCAAAGGTAGCTACATTGAATAGGAAGCTCCCTTCCTTTGTGTCCTCGCCTACTAGAGCCTTCCCCCTTTTTACAGAAAGGGTTTCTGGCTGTACTAAAAGCAATCGAGGCCGGCAAGTCTTGCCCCTCCCTAGAGGAGTGTAAACCCTTGTCGCTGGCCCTGCCTATGGACCACAAAGATTGGAAGGACGTCCATCTTACGTTCTAAGTGGAAAGTTGGAGGCTGATATTGCCGGACGTCAGTTCGGCAAGGACCCCCCTAAGCTGTCTGACTTTCTTTTGCGAAGTGAGCTCGATACAAAAGAAAGACTGACTGCCTCAATGTCTCTTCAGACTACTCTCGAGACGATGGCAAGTGACCCCAAGGTCCATGAAATGTTCATGGTAGTGGCCAAGCCTCATCTGGCCACAGTGACGAAGGACCTTTATGGCTTCGTCAAGGCAAGGAGAGCTTGTAGGGAGTTCGTGTTTACCTCGGCTACAGTGAGGCACGAGCTAAAGAAACTAATCTCCTCCAACATTTGGGCAAAAGACCTTTTTCCCTACCGACTTGGTCAAAGAAGTTTTTGATAAAGCCACCTTGGAGAATAGAAACCTTCTCCAGAAGTGGGACCTGGCTATCAAAAGAAAGTCTTCCCCGGATGAGGGTCCTCAACCAAAGAGGAAGACTATGAGGACTAGGCTACCGTCTCGGCCAGCCAAGCCTCTTAGACAGCAACAGCAACTGCAATTGCCATTGCCCCCCAGTGCCCCAGATCGTGGCACAAACCCCGACCACCTTTCAGTGGGTACCCCAGGCCGTGCCGACACAGTCCACGGCATTCACCCCAGCGTTCGAAGGGCAGTCTACTTCCTTCCGAGCAAAGCCTAGAGGAGCAGCCAGAGGCTCGTCTAGACGCCCCTCAAGGGGAAGGGGATTCAGGGGTGGTCGTGGTCAGGAAGGCAAGACCTCAGGACGGCAGTCCAAGTGAGGTGATACCGGTAGGAGGGAGACTTCTGAAATTTCGGGATCGGTGGACCTTCGATCCCTGGGCCCACAGCCTACTCAAGAATGGATTGGGCGGGAGCTGGTACAGCACTCCACCCCCGTACCTTCGGTTTTTTCCAACACTCCACCCCCGTTATGGAGGAGTACGTTCAAGAACGGTTGGAGAAAAAGGGTGAAGCCCATCAATTTCTAAGGGAGGCTGTTTTGTGTTCCCAAGAAAGACTCGGAAAAGCTCAGAGTCATTCTGGACTTGTCGCCACTTAACAAGTTCATAGTGAATTGCAAATTCAAAATGCTAACACTGCAACACATAAGGACCTTACTGCCCAAGAGGGCATATTCCGTCTCTATAGACTTGTCAGATGCCTACTGGCACATTCCAATTAGCCATCGACTCTCCCCCTACCTAGGGTTCAGGCTACAGCGAAGACTATACGCCTTCGGAGCCATGCCATTCGGGCTAAACATAGCCCCAAGGATTTTTACGAAGCTTGCGAGCGTAGCTCTCAAACAATTTCGCCTAAAGGGAATTCAGGTAGTAGCCTACCTGGACGACTGGTTGGTGTGGGCAGCATCCGAGACAGAATGCTTGCAAGCTTCCAGTCAGTGATCCAGTTCCTAGAGTACCTAGGCTTCAAGATCAACAGAAAAAGTCTCGACTTTCTCCATCTCAAAAGTTCCAGTGGCTAAGATCCACTGGGACCTTTTGTCACACCGTTTCTCCACCCCAGCGAAGAAAAGGAAGGAGATAGCGGGTTCTGTCAAGAGACTTCAAGATTCCGAAAGGATATCAAGACACGAGCAGGAGAGAGTACTGCGCTCTCTCCAGTTTGCTTCGGTGACAGACCCAGTGCTAAGAGCACAGCTAAAGGATGCAATCGGAGTTTGGAGAAGTTATGCATCAAACGCGTGAAGAGATCTGAGAAGACCAGCCGCTTCGGCTAAGTACTCTTCTCAGGCCTTGGTCCCAAGCCAGACATCTAAAGAAGTCAGATTCTTCTTCAGCCACCTCCCCCGTCGGTGACGATTCACTCAGACGCCTCAAAGGAGGGATGGGGAGGTCACTCTCATCGGGAAAAAAGTCCAGGGGACTTGGTCCAGGCTATTCAAGACCTTTCTCATAAAACTTTCTAGAAGCTAGGGCAGTGCTCCTTACCTTAAAGAAAGTCTCCCCGCGTCATTCGTTCCACATAAAGTGGTAATAGACAGCGAGGTAGTTGTAAGATACTTGAATCGACAAGGATCGAGGTCACCACCTCTCAACCAGGTGATGTTGGCCGTCTTCCGATTGGCGGAAAAGAAGAAGTGGTACCTGTCGGCAGTTCACCTTCAAGGAGTCCGCAATGTGACAGCGGACGCTCTATCCAGGTTCACACCGATAGAGTTGGAATGGTCCTTAGACGCAGGATCATTCTCCTTCATTCTGAATCAGTCCCAGAACTGCAGATAGACCTCTTTGCGACGAAAGACAACAAGAAGTTGCCCCTGTACGTGCCCCGTACGAGGACCCCTTAGCGGAAGCAGTGGACGCGATGTCCCTCGACTGGAACAGATGGTCCAAGATTTATCTGTTCCCTCCTCACAACCTTCTGTTGAGGGTCCTCAACAAACTGAGATCCTTCAAAGGGTAGCGGCAATAGTGGCCCACAAGTGGCCGAACAGCGTGTGGTTCCTCCTGGCATTGGAACTGTAGCTGAAGTTTGTACCACTACCAGATCCAGTTCTGACCCAGCGAGTCCAGAAGTCAACTGTCTGCGCTTCATTACAGAAAACCCGGACCCTGCAGTTCATGATTTTCTCTCCCTAGCGGTGAGAAAGCGTTTCGGGATTTCGAAAGCCAGTATAGACTTCATTGAGGAATATAAATGCAAATCTACTAGAAGGCAATATGAGTCATCTTGGAGAAAATGGGTGGCCTTTTGTCAAGGCGAAGATTCCGCAGGAGATCTTGACAGACTTCTGCTTATCTTTTTTCCCCACCTCCATGGTCAAGGGTTGGCAGCGAACACGATTTCAGCGTGTAAGTCTGCTTTGACAAGACCCATTCTATATGCCTTCCAGGTCGACCTAGGTAACGAGATCTTTAATAAAGTCCCGAAAGCCTGTGCTAGGCTCAGACCTTCAGCACCTCCAAAGCCCATTTCATGGTCTTTAGACAAGTTCTTCATTTCGCTTCTCTGTTGAGCAATGAAGAATGTGCGTTAAAGGATTTGACACAAAAAGTTATTTTCCTAATTTGCACTCGCGTCCGGGGCCAGGGTTAGTGAAATTGTAGCCTCTCGAGAGAGGCAGGTCGTGTTCAGTTCCTGGATGGGGAAGAACTGAACCTGTTTCCGGATCCTACGTTTCTCGCCAAGAATGAGTTACCCACCAACAGGTGGGGTCCCTGGAGAATCTGCCCTCTGAAAGAAGATGCATCTCTATGTCCAGTAGAATGCCTAAAGGTCTATCTTCATAGAACTTCAGACTTCAAGGGTGGTCAGCTATTCAGGGGAGAAACATCAGGCTCAAATTTATCTCTGAATCAACTCAGAGCAAAAATCACATATTTTATTCGCAGAGCGGATCCTGACAATACACCCGCAGGTCACGATCCGAGGAAAGTTGCCTCATTCTTAAATTTCTTTAATTGCATGGATTTTGAACATCTCCGTTCATACACTGGCTGGAAGTCTTCCAGAGTGTTCTTTCGCCACTATGCGAAGCAAGTAGAGGAACTAAAAGAGATCTGTGGTAGCAGTGGGTCGCGGTGTTAACCCTACTGTTTAACTCTGCGAGGAACAGTGGTCTTAATTGGGACGATTAATTCCAGGGTGAGTGTGTAGTTACATACTGTACTACAAACTAAGTGAGGGCACTGTGTTGCCCATCCAGACTGTTCCATTTCCGAAGGTGAACCTAGCATAAGTGCAGACATGTGTGCCGAGCGTTTCTAACGCTAATGTCATTGATTTGTAATACAGGCTTTTATGACTTTGATACCTCGGTATCTTAAAAGTGGCATCTAATGTTTTTCTTTCAGACAAACAAGCCCTGTTTACTATCATACTTATGCTTAAAGTTTTGGGTTATCCTCTTCTTATATATATGTATAATTGTGGTTAACCTGTCTGTTTATTGTCTGTCAATAAGCTTGTTCTTGAGAACCTTGCGTCTCCTTCACCTGTGTCAATTTATTGGTATAATTGAGCATTCATTCTATGTACCTTATCTGGGATAATTCTAATAGAATTGTTCCTTTATGCAAGCTATGTTGCATTGGTTTTCCTCCTATGCGGATATAAAACCTTTGGCCAATACAAGTATTGTGCGGAAAACTGGTCGATATTTCATATTGACGCAGTGGTCCTTTACAAACTATGCTTTACTTAATATAGGGCGAGACCACTATATTAGCTTGCCTGGTATTCATACATAGATATATGTACTCTTCGAGACTTTCCAGAGTCTAGTAGGACTCTTCCCTGTAGGGGGCAGGAAGCTCTAACATAGTTTATAGTTAGTTGAAAAGATGTATAACGGTAACATCTTAGGTGTCTAGGTCTAGTCGACCGGGAATAAATATCTCCGGGGAGTACGGCACGTTCTGAGAATCCACAGATACAGTAATGCTCTGGTACACTTCCATCAGGACGACATGGCTTGAGCCCAAAAAACGGATTTTGAGCGAAGCGAAAAATCTATTTTTGGGTGAGATAGCCATGTCGTCCTGATGGACCCGCCCTTGCCTTTCTAAGAAAGGGCTGTAGGACCCCTCCCTACATACAGTATCTGTAGCACCTCGTGTACGCTACAAGGAATACAGATGGCGCCAGGATTGGCGCCAGGCACGCATACGAATCGGGGGATAGGGAAGCCTTGGGAGCGGCTCCCCTTTTTCTTTCCCGAATTCGTATCTCGTCAATCTCCCTCCTACGAGACGAATCTCTGTTCAGGTCGTAGATTGCCATGTGACGTGTCTAGAATACGTCCTCTGATATGTCGCGATATCCCTTTCACGAGGGATACTCGCTCCAGGAGTTAGAATTCTGGTACCTTAAGGTAAATTCTCTGGGAATATCGCCGTAGTTGTAATATACCCTAGGAAGCTACCCTATAGGAACTTCCATCAGGACGACATGGCTATCTCACCCAAAAATAGATTTTTCGCTTCGCTCAAAATCCGTTATATATATATGTATTTATATATAATTGTATATACAGTATATATATACTGTATATATGTACAGTATATCTGTAAACACACACACACATATATATATATATATATATATATATATATATATATATATATATATATATATATATATAGAGAGAGAGAGAGAGAGAGAGAGAGAGAGAGAGAGAGAGAGAGAGAGAGATGTGTGTGTGTGTGTTTACAGATATACTGTACATATATACAGTATATATATACTGTATATACAATTATATATAAATACATATATATATATATATATATATATATATATATATATATATATATATATATATACATATTCGCATACATATATATATATGCATATATATATACATACATACATATATATATATATATATATATATATATATATATATATATATATATATATATATATATATATATATATATATATATGCACACAGTATATATATTCCTTTCCACCCAGAAATTTCCTGTTTTTAATCGAAAGTGTATTACCACAACGAACGCTTGGTTAGTTAAGACCACGAACATGGGCAATGAATGTGTTAAGAGATGATAACATCACTATCATAATGAAAAAACTTGATATGACTATGTTTGAACTTCAAAATTTCAAATTTGCAGCGAATGTTTTTATGTTGAACGGGCTGACATAAGTATTTCTTTATAATTCATATATGAAAGATCTATTTCAACATGTTCATTAATTGTCCATTACTTCTCTTGCAGTTTATTTATTCAATTATTTCCTTTCCTCACTGGGCTATTTTTCCCTGTAGGGGCCCTTAGGCTTATAACATCCCGCTCTTCCAACAAGGGTTGTAGCTTAGCTAATAACTACTACTACTACTACTACTACTACTACTACTACTAATAATAATAATAATAATAATAATAATGGAGTTAGATGGTCTTGTGTCAGGTATAGGACATTGTTCTGTGATAGATGTACAATATATTTGATTTGGAAGTTAACTAAGAATGGTACTATCATAAAAGATAAGAGTAAAGTATTAGGAAATATGAAGGTATTGCGAAAGGTTTAAAGGTTAAAGGATCCCTCGTGAATGGCAGAGGCAAGGGACAGTGACCCGAGAGACTGACTATATATACATACGATCAGCGCCCAAGCCCCTCTCCACCCAGGCTATGACCAGGGAGGGCTAGGCTATGGCTGCTAATGACTAAGCAGATAGATGTATAGGCCTCCTAAAAAAATCCATCCTTAACTCACAAGGATGATAAGGTTGCAGACACTACAAGAAACTATCAAGCCTGAGCGGCTCTCGAACCCGAGTCTAGCAGATCGCCAGACAGGGACGTTTTCAATAGGCTACTACAACTAAAAATATGGATTTGCAGAATATTGATTACAAAAGCTTAGAATTCTCTTAAATATTAATTTTTCTAATAAAAAATAATGAAGTTCCCAGAATGACCCTTAAATAATGATTGTCTAATGACCTTATGCCTTATATCAGACCTGCAGCCCGGACCATTGACATGCAACCTGTAATCCCTACTGGTATAAAGGAGTAGACTTGCAAACTGTGAAAGTGACCGTCTGTCGAAAATATATGGGTGGCTTACTTAACAAGCACCACCAATTGTTAGTTAGAAGTTGGGTCTAAATCCAGTATATCAAATACCAGATGAAACTGATAAATGATATATCCGTGAACTCTCCTGTATTATAGAAGGACCAATGGCAGATACATTGCACTGTAAAATTGTTCGGTGGCTACTTTCCTTTTGGTAAGGATAGAAGAGACATTTTAGCTATAGTAAG
>NC_090743.1:112221894-112234394 GCF_036898095.1 Palaemon carinicauda | reverse complement strand
TATATATATATATATATATATATATATATATATCAGTATATATATATATATATATATATATATATATATATAATATATATATAATATATATATATGTATATGTATATATATATATATATATATATATATATATATATATATATATATATATATATATATATATAAGGCAATGTGTGTGTGTTTCCAATAGAATGAGAGGTTACAGATTCTACATAAAAAACAAATATGTATTCCCATGTAAAATTTTCCGAATAAGATGATGCAAGTGGTCCCGATTCTTTAAGTGCCCCTTAAGGGAGCTATGGGAGCAGAGCCCCTCACCCTCTTAAAACTTCAAATATATAAAATTCTAAATAAAAACTATTAGTGTAATCTTATGTAATATTTTCCGATGAAGTTATGGAAGTGATCCCGAATCTCTAGGTGCCCCTTTAAGGGAGCTATGGTTGACAGAACCCCACACACTTTACATCTCAAACAAGATCACACACTAAACATTGCAGGATTGCAACTTGAGGACCCATACTTCTCACATGGTCATCTTTATGTACGAGCATCACATGTAGGAGCAAAATAAAAACAAAGAACATTGTTTATAAAGATATTTTCAGTCTAAATTCAAAAGAATTTGCTGATTATCCTTAAATGACTCAACTCATAAAATGTTTACATTTCTTTCAATCTTCTTTATACTTTTGAAACTTTTTATAAAAATTTGAAACTTTTTATAAAAATTTGAAACTTTGATTTATAAAAGATATTTGTTTTCATTACCACTTTTTGTTGATAATGCGATTCCTTATATGTTTATTTGGTTTAATTACATTGAAGCATTTTAAAATATTAACTAAATATTATAAAGTGAAAACATAAAACCTTTAATTTATGCGAGTTATCCTTTTAACTCAAACATTTCTTAAGTATATATAGCACATATTCTCTGATGGGCTGAAGATGTAGACGCTGTTTTGTATTAAAAAGAAAATAATAGTGCAAAACAATTTTTTTCATAATTTGTATTTAAAAAAAAAAGAACTTAACACAGAAGTCATTTGTTTTTCCTGGTTTCATCACATTTTTGGAGACCATGTATAACAACAAATATCATCACCTTAACATAGGAAATGTTTCATATTGACGGTTGCACGGTTTCCACAAATGAAATATAGGGTGATAAGAGTATGTATGAATTAAAAACGCGTGGTTCTCAATAAGTCATCAAACAGATAAACTAGAGGGGAACTCAGTAGAGCGCGTACCTCCACCAGGCCAGCTTATTTCTCGACATTTTGACTGATTTTGGACGGTTTGCGGGTCTATGACCTTGACCTTTGACCTTCCAAAATTTACCCATTTCCAGCTCTTTGTACAGCAGTTTAAAATCCAAGCAAGTTTCATTACTTTACTATTAAAATTGTGGCCGTATGGTTGAAGACGGGAATTTTACCCTTTGCTTGACATTGACCTTCGACTCGACCTTGACCTACGACTTAACATGTATTAATTGGTGTGGATTTTCATACACTCAAATATTAAACCAAGTTTGAGGTCCCTGTGACAACAATGTCCAAACTCATAGCTGATTACGTGAATTGGCCATTTTGCTTGACCGTGACCTTGATATTCCTGAACAAATATCATCTCCAACTTAACATAGGATTTTTTTTCATCTTCACGATTACACAGTTTCTACAACTGAAGTATTTGGCGATAAGAGTTTCTAGGAGTTAAAAACACGTGGTTCAGAATAAGTCATTATATAAATAACTTAAATGAATCGACCAATAGCATATATTGTCATTGCTTTTTAATCCTACACCAGGTCAACGCCGGATATCTTTACTGGTGTGTGTGTGTGTGTGTATGTGTGTATGTGTATATATGTGTGTATATATATATGTATATATACATATATATATATATATATATATATATATATATATATATATATATATATAAAACCAATAATCACTTGATAAAGACATAAATTTGTCGAAACCGCGCTGTCGTGAAGAGGATATATGAAGAAAAGGAAAGGAATAATCATCGTTTATTCTATCAAAAGCTTACACCTGAAAAGTTGAACAACCCGAGATGATACGAGGATTCCGGTAGGAAATACATAGACGCCACTAATGCACCTGCCTTTATGTAAATCACATACACACGCGCATACACACATATATACATATTATTATATTATCTTTTAAATTATGGTAACAAACCGCGACAGTTTACTAAATGAGAGGTACACAATAGAATTCAGCAAAGCCGCTCTCAGACTTTTAGCCAGCCGACCTCAGGATCTCTCGCTAGTGAGGTTAATGTATTAACTACAGAACTGCGGGGCACCTGCACACACACACACACACACATATATATATATAAAATATATATATATATATAAAATGTATATATACAGTATATATATATATATATATATATATATATATATATATATATATATATATATAAAATGTATATATACAGTATATATAAATATATATATATATACATATATATATATATATATATATATATATATATATATATATATATATATATTATATATTTATACACACACACATATAAATATGTATATATATGTATATATATATATATATATATATATATATATATATATATATATATATATTTATACATATACATATATATACACATATAAATATATATGTATATATATACATATATATATGTGTGTGTATATATATATATATATATATATATATATATATATATATATATATACTTATATATTCGAACGTTCAAAACGTAATATTGAAAATAGTTTCAAATTATGAAAAAGTCTGTACGAGGAGAGAATTTGACATTTACAACACTTTTCGCGCCAGTTGAAATCACATTACATGATTGCTATATAAATGTAGTTTCAATCAGGCATTTAACATTAAAGAGTATTGCGAGTTAAAATGGAAAAAAAGAATGCATGCGAACAAAGCTTTAAGAATATAGGATGTAAACATGTACAGTAAAAAATGCAAAGCGCATTAATTTTTTTTTTTTTTATTTGTTAGTTACCATTATTATTATTA
Organism: Palaemon carinicauda; assembly: GCF_036898095.1. Taxonomy (NCBI): domain Eukaryota; kingdom Metazoa; phylum Arthropoda; class Malacostraca; order Decapoda; family Palaemonidae; genus Palaemon; species Palaemon carinicauda. The sequence goes on along the minus strand of NC_090743.1, from coordinate 112,231,320 downwards.
TTATTATTATTATTATTATTATTATTATTATTATTATTATTATTATTACCTAGGCTATAACCCTAGTTGGAAAAGCAGAATGCTATTAGTCCAAGAGCTCCACCAGGGAAAATAGACCTGTGAAGAAAGAATATAGGGATATAAATAAGCTACATGGGAAGACAAAGTAGAAGAAAAAGAAGACATGGGAAGTAATGAATAATGAATATAAGATCGGTAACAACGTTAAAATAGATATATAAAAACTATAAAGAGAGACTTATGTTAACCTGTTCAACATAAAACCATTCGCTACAAATTTGAACTTCTGAAGTTCCACCGATTCAGCTACCTGATTAGGAAGATCATTCTACAATCTGGTCGCAGCTGGAACATAAGTTGTATACAAAATTAAATAAAAATAGTACTTTGGAGTTTTATAAACTCAAGTACCCTATAAGACTTTAAACTATGTAAAGTTGGAATACGAAAAGGTACTAAATTTAAAGAACTCAAACGCGACACATATTTAAAGGCATCTATGAAATTTCAAAGCGGTCTTTTATCAAAGTTTTGAAGTTAGAGCTTTTGAAACTGTACTCTTATGGCAGTATGTTAATCAAATTACGTAAGTTTTAGTTACTTAAAATGTTCATTTAGTTCAGGAGTCTTTCGTAGTTTCTAAAGGTTAGTTCTGATGAGGTTAGCATGTGGGATTTTTGAGATATTCAGGATTACAAGGCAATGAGAAATGTCACGATCAATGTCGGACCAGTTTTCTACACTATATTTCACATCTAATAACTAGGCAAGTCTCTTGAGTAGTAAAGGCTCAGAAGCTTTAAACATTCACCTCCTAAAATGTTTCCCTAAAACTATTTCTTAAGATTTGCCAACAGGAAAACCCAGTATTTCACATCTAATAACTAGGCATAGCAGTAAAAGTTTAGAAACTTTTCACAACCACTGGACTAAAATGCTTATCTAAAATAATTTGACTTTAGATCTGCCTCCAAGAAAACCCAGTAATAGTAACGTTTCATTATCAGAACATAAAGAAAGACAGATACATATATCTTTCTATCTATCTATCTATCTATCTATATATATATATATATATATATATATATATATATATATATATATATATATATATATATATATATACATATATATATATATATATATATATATATGCATGTGTATCTATCTATATATATATGTATATGTATATATATATATATATATATATATATATATATATATATATATATATATATATATATATGACGAACTAAGAAAAGTTGCAGGTACAGACAGACTGACATCGACAGACCATATACAGACGCCAGTGGAAGCTTATTATAGCTTGAGTGGAAGGACATGTCATAGGCTTTTGTCGTGCATTGGACTAGTTACGGCTGATGATGATAATGATTATAATATATATATATATATATATATATATATATATATATATATATATATATATATATATATATATACACACACACAATCATGAAGGAAGGATATACAAATGATGACGAAAGAATGAAGCATTTAATAATAATAATAATAATAATAATAATAATAATAATAATAATAGACTTGAATAAAAACCTCATCCACCCATTATCTATTAGAGTATCCAACTTAAATAGTTATAAAAAAAAAAAAACATATAAGACGAATAATGACAAGAAACGAAAACAAAACTGATAAACACTTTCACTGAACACGGGAAAAAACATGAAAAAACTGATATGATAATTTTCCAAAATTGATTAAGAAAAACAAGGCAGGTTCTTGAGGGTCTTTGATAAGATAACTTTGGAAGAATGTCTATTTCTTTTTTATCAAATTCCAGTTAAATACCCTGACAATAATTCACTAACAACCACCGGTTATTATTGCAATTATAATCAACAATATGTCAACATCATTTTACTGAAATCTTAAATTTAAGTAAACTGAAAAAATAACCATAAACAAAATGTTTTTATTTTTCATTTACAAACTATCTTCAATTAAAAAAAAAAAATTAAGTAATTACTTCCATTTCTGCAAGGAAACCACAATGTCACACTTCAACAATTCATAAATTTCATTTGGCGAACTGAAAACTTTACACAGGCGAACCTACTGAAAGACATTCATCAAAGCCAGCCAGTGGCAATAATAAACATTAACCGGTTCTAATTCCACCAGCCGCGTTCAACGGATTCCGATAAACCCGGCCGTTTTTCGTTCACCCGCAAACAAACCTCCGGGAGTTTTTGTATCAACTGATCGTTTTCCGTAACCCGTTCGGGGCAAACGGCGTTGATGGCTAAATGGGCCTCAGTTGACAGTCACGCGATGGGCAGTCAAAGAGACACGGAACTGACATGTTACATCATCAAAGGAACGAATGAGAGAGAGAGAGAGAGAGAGAGAGAGAGAGAGAGAGAGAGAGAGAGAGAGAGAGAGAGAGGGGTGTTCTACATGAACATAAAATGAACAAGACACAAAAAAGTTTAGGAGTAGTAGTCCACTACAGCCATTGATTATCAATAAATTTCTAATAGAGATATCCCGTTGTCGTGCAACTGTAACATTGGTCGCGCTGGGCGTACATTATGCCCCGTGGAGAAGGAAATGAGAGAGAGAGAGAGAGAGAGAGAGAGAGAGAGAGAGAGAGAGAGAGAGAGAGAGAGAGAGAGAGAGAATTACTTTTCGAAAGAGCTCACACAGACCCAATTATGAGATAAAGTAAGAGATGGGAAAGTATATAATTGAACCCCAAAGAAAAACGAACAATATATTCTACAAAAACAAACTAAAATTTTCGAAATAATCAACTGGTAACAGAGAAAGTCGTAACAAAAAAAAAAAAAAGAAAAAAAAAAAAAAAAAAATATTCACCAAACATGATGATGTAAAATAAGGTAAAATCTGAATATTCCCCACAATTCTAAAAAGCCTTAGTTTTAAGAGGTCAATTAAAAAATGCCTGCCTTTGCAATACCTAATACACCTGTGACCTAACGTGAGTCCAATATACCTTCACAGTCTAATGGTTTTCTCCTTGTACAAATAGCTATTCCTTACCCCTCCCATACCCCTAAAACAAAATAAAAAAATCAGATATGTTAAGAATAAGACCTTGAAAGAAGATGAAACGGAATAAATAATCTACAAGAAATGTATTTGCACTAAAATCTTGATCCACAGTCAACCGCCAATGAAAAAAATGGACAATTCAGCAATGATAATTATATAGGTAATTTTCCAATTATCAGAAAACGTCAGAACATCAAATGAAAAAAAAAATGAAAAAAAAAATCTCACAGATGCAGAGAAATTAAAAGGATGGTAGTGAGAGAATGAGAGATTAGGGTAATAACCCAAGATCATTTTCCCAATTTCTATCAATACATTTAAGGCAAAGATCAAGGAAATGCTAGAGCAACCTTTAATCATTATATTGCATTTCTTACCTGTTATTTCACTATCCTATATAGTTTGTTTCAAGTGCATTGTGTGATGTTATACTTGACCATTGATATTGAAAAAAAAATGATAAACAAATGTTAACAGCAAAGAGTTATACCTGAAACATAATTCCAAATGCCTAAATAAAAACTCATGGAAAACTAAACTAGTGTTCGCCATGATAACTGTAAATGATTAAGGACAATGTGCTTCATATTTTCATAATGATGTTTTGCAATACGCATTATTTTTTTCTTTAATCATAAGCGTTGCTCTTTCCTTATCTGATCCAACAGTTTTTCTGATTCTACATTCAATATTTCTAAAACTTCTTCTCTACATACCTGATTAATTCATAAACATAACAGATTGGCAACATCTACTTTGTGTGTGTATATATATAAATATATATACATACATATATATATATATATATATATATATATATATATATATATATATGTATATATATATATACATATATATATATATATATATATATATATATATATATATATATATATATATGTGTGTGTGTGTGTGTGTGTGTGTGCGCGTATGTATGTATGCTTCTTCTCTATATCACCTGATTAATTCATAAACATAACAGATTGGCAACATCTACTTTGTGTATATATATATATATATATATAAATATATATATACATATATATATATATATATATGTGTGTGTGTGTGCGTATGTATGTATGCTTCTTCTCTATATCACCTGATTAATTCATAAACATTACAGATTGGCAACATCTACTTTCTCTCTCTCTCTCTCTCTCTCTCTCTCTCTCTCTCTCTCTCTCTCTCTCTCTCTCTCTCTCTCTCTCTATATATATATATATATATATATATATATATATATATATAATATATATATAAATATATATGTGATCAATCTATTCTGAAGAAGTGTTTTAATTCTTTCATTCTACCTTGTTTTGAGTATTGTTCTCCTGTCTGGTCTTCAGCTGCTGATTCTCATCTTAATTTGTTGGACAGAAACTTACGGTCTATTAAATTTCTTATTCCTGATCTAGATATTAATCTCTGGCACCGTCGTTCAATTAGTTCATTATGCATGTTGCATAAGATTTTTCATAACTCTGACCATCCTTTACATTCAGATCTCCCTGGACAATTCTATCCTGTTCGTAATACTAGGCAGGCAGTTAATTCTAATAGCCAGGCATTCTCCATCACGAGGCTCAATACTACGCAGTACTCTAGAAGTTTTATTCCAGCTGTTACCAAGTTGTGGAATGATCTTCCTAATCGGGTGGTTGAATCAGTAGAACTTCAAAAGTTCAAAGTTGCAGCAAATGCTTTTTTGTTGACCAGGCGGACATGAGTCTTTTATAGTTTATTTATGACATATTGGTTTTTGATGTTGTTAATAGTTTATATATGACATGTCCGTTTTGACATTGTTACTGTTTTTAGAATGAATTATTGTTAATTTGTTCTCTTCATTTATTTATTTCCTTATTTCCTTTCCTCACTGGGCTATTTTTCCCTGTTGGAGCCCCTGGGCTTGTAGCATCTTGCTTTTCCAACTAGGGTTGTAGCTTGGATAGTAATAATAATAATAATATATATTTATATATATATATATATATATATATATATATATATATATATATATATATATATATATATATATATATATATATATATATATATATATATACTTAGAGGCCTCAGCTTTTGACTGAAGAGCTTGTGTGATTCCACATAACTATACCCTTAGCAAATAAAACCAATAGACTATATACAGTACAATCAACTAATCATTTCAAATCTACTAATCAAAGTACCCAAGTATTTCATTCAACCTCAGTGCCAAATCAACCAATCTACCAACCTCAGTGTTTAGTTAAACTCTGTGACGAATCCACCAATCAATGAATCCTAGTGTTTAGTTAAACCGCAGCGCCAAACCCGTCAATGAATAAACCTCAATATCTAGATAAATCTCAGCACCAAATCCATAAATCAATCATCCCAGTGCCCAGTTAAATCTCAGCGACAATTCTACCCTCCCGGTAGTTCCAACACGATCATCTATGGTAATACCGAGATCAACGACGATTGGCTGAAAGCGCCTTCGTTATTTCAATCCAAACTTCACCCGGACCATCATCTGTCAAAAGCAGAGTGGTTGTCCTTCGGTTCATACGACAAATGTCAGAGTCAGATTGAGCCCTTTCAACATCAATAATAAACCAAGATGCCTTGCCACCGTCGGCTGCCTTAACACTGACGAATTCTACACTATTCTTGGTACTGCTTTCGATGCCAAGATATTTTGCAACGATTGGCTTTAAAACGTACGAGTTCATATTACTTTAGGCAAAAAATAGTAGTTGCAATAGTAGTATGTGGTAATAAAGGAGTAATATTTGTACATCATCTTAGTGAAAACCTAATAAATGTCCAATTGTTGGTGCAAAACTAATTCATCTCAGATAGGCCCATTGGTACCTACTGATTAATAATGCAGAAATGTGTCATAACTAAACGTAACTGATGCAAAAAAAAAAAAAAAAAAAAAAAAAAAAAAAAAAAAAAAAAAAAAAAAAAAAAACCAATGGATCATGAGACCACGTGTTACTTGACCTATCGCCATTTTCTTATATCTAAATAAAGCATCTACGACTCCAAAAGGATGTAGAGCGTTACTTCGATATCGAAAAGTGGCTTCCCAATTCTTCATCTAATATATCCAACTCGTCATTTAGTTCTAATAAATTCCTTAAGGAATTCGAATCGTTTCCACCAAAAGCTTCCCTTATCTGCTTTCAGTTTAAGTGGCTTAACCCTCTTTCATGCCCTCACCTCACCTTTTCATCAATTACCAAAAAGTTCTTTTTCGTTCAAGGGGTTAACTACTGCTCTGTAATTCTTCAGTAACTACTTTACTCTTGGTAAGGGTTGAAAAGACTCTTTAGGTATGGCCAGCAGCTCTTCTAGGAGAAGTACACTCCAAAATCAAACTATTGTTCTCTAGTCTTGGGTAGTGTCATAACCTCTGTACCATGGTCTTCCACTGTCTTGGGTTAGAGTTCTCTTGCTTGAGGGTACACTCGGGCACACTATTCTCTTTCATTTCTTTTTCTCTTATTTAGCTAAAGTTTTTATAGTTTATATAGGAGATATATATTTCAATGTTGTTACTGTTCTTAAAATATTTTATTTTTCCTTGTATCCTTTCCTCACTGGGCTATTTTTCCTGTTGGAGACCCTGGCCTTACAGCATCTTGCTTTTTCAGCTAGTGTTGTAGCTTAGTAAGTAAGTAAGTAAGTAAGTAAGTAAGTAATAATAATAATAATAATAATAATAATAATAATAATAATAATAATAATAATAATAATAATAATAATACATTGAAGCCAAGGTAACAGTAGCAAAAATCAAGTAAATTGTACAGGGAAACGAGTTCGCCATTAACAAAGTATCAAGTTAATCGTTTACTTTACAATGCTATAGTTGTTTATGAATATACATTTAATCATATGAAATATCACACAATGTAGTTATTAACAATTAAAAAAAATGTGTATTTTTTACTATATACTTTTTGGAAACCATTAAAATGATGATTTCCATTTTGAAAAACAAGATTTTCGGGAAAAAACGTGTGTATCATAAATGTTCCATATCTTAACTAAACATCTATAAAAAAATCAGGACAACTACGAATTTAAAAAGTAAGTCTTAAAACACATGGCACGACAAAAAAAAAATAAATAAAAGGAATTCAAAGAAATGTCATAAAAACATGTCTTGGAGATATCTGGATCCAGAGAGTTCCCGCTTCTTATATAGGGCCTCTTTAGATGAAGAATGATTGATTATATAAAAAAAATATATATATTATAAAAAACCATAAACCATAAAAAGTTATTTCATGTCCAGCGCTCCCTGGAACCTGTGAGTACAAACTCTCTTAAACCATAAACACACCCACTTTACATACTAAATAATAACGACCTATATTTAACTAACACTAAGGACAGCTCTGAAATGTTAGGTTATTTTATGCCCTTAGAAACTCACCGTGGAGACGAATAAAACATGCTTCACCATGACCTCTCTTTATGTAATATCAATACAAATGTATAATACATGACCTTTTTTTTAAGTTAAAACATCAAATGTACATTACCACGATGTAATTTTCAGACAGTTCATTGAGTCATAATTATATATTTACGGGACTGAATTCGATCACAGAATATGTAGCTCTTAAGTCTACCCAGTTAAAATAAGCGTACCAGTATCTAGTGGAGTCAAAAGAAAGAGTGAGGGGCCAGCAGTTTCACCCATAAACAACTGATTAGTATCCAGAGGGTTCTATTACAAAGTAAAAGGCGCGTGGTGCAAAATATTTTTATCAGCTTCATAATAATTTATAGGCAAATGAATACTTGCATACACTGTTTCACAAATTTTCGTTAATGAAAAATACCAATATGTATATTTTATATATATATATATATATATATACTGTATATATATATACTGTATATATACATATATATATATATATATATATATATATATATATATATATATATATATATATATATAGAGAGAGAGAGAGAGAGAGAGAGAGAGAGAGAGAGAGAGAGAGAGAGAGAGAGAGAGAGAGAGAGAGGAGAGAGGAGAGAGAGAGAACCCATGTTAGGGAAGGACTGATGGAGAAAATAAATATTCTCCGATAATTTTCTCCAGTTCTTCCTTTACGTTGCATGTTTTTAAAAATATAAAATTTTACGTCCATGAATTGCAGAGAGAGAGAGAGAGAGAGAGAGAGAGAGAGAGAGAGAGAGAGGAGAGAGAGAGAGAGAGAGAGAGAGAGAGAGAGAGAACCCATGTTAGGGAAGGACTGATGAAGAAGATTATTCTCCGTTAATATTCTCCAGTTCTTCCTTTGCGTTGCATGATTTTAAAAATGTAAAATTTTGTGTACATCAATTGCAGAGAGAGAGAGAGAGAGAGAGAGAGAGAGAGAGAGAGAGAGAGAGAGAGAGAGAGAGAGAGAGAGAGAGAGAAATGGTTGTGTGATTACACTCATATTGTTTTACATCAACCTTGAATCTTTAAATTCTGTAGGATAAACCAACAAAAGTTTTGAAGGGAAAAATTTGGACGATATGGATGAAGTGCAGAATTTGTAACATGGATGAATGTATAGAATTTGGACAACATTGATGAATATCTATAATTTTTACCATATGGATTAATGTATAGTATTTGTAACATGGATGAATCTATAGACTTTGAACCATATGGATGAATGTCTAAAATTTGGACCACATGGATAAATGTATAGAATTTGGATCATATGGATGAATGTCTAGAATTTGGACCATATGTGCGTATATACGTGTAGAATTTGGACCATATGGATGAATATACATTATTATAATTATCATTATTATTATTATTATTACTTACTTACTTACTTACTTACTTACTTACTTACTAAGCTACAACACTATTTGGAAAAACAGGATTCTATGAGCCTAGGGGGCTCCAGCATGGAAAATAGCCCAGAGAGGAAAGGAAACAAGGAAAAGTAAAATATTTTAAGAACAATAACAACATTAAAATAAATATCTACTACATAATCTATAAAAACTTTAACAAAACAAGGGGAAGAGAAATATGATAGAATACTGTACCCGAGTGTACCCACAAGCAAGAGAACTCTAACCCAAGACAGTGGAAGACCATGGTACACAGGTATGGCACTACCCAAGACTAGAGAACAATGGTTTGATTTTGGACTGTCCTTCTCCTAGAAAAGCTGCTTATCATTGCAAAAGAGTCTTTTCTACCCTTACTAAGATGAAAGTAGCCACTAAACAATTTTAGTGCAGTAGTTAACCCCTTGGGTAAAGAAAACTTCTTTGGTAATCTCAGTGTTGTCAGGTGTATGAGGACAGAGGAGAATG
>NC_090743.1:112216894-112219394 GCF_036898095.1 Palaemon carinicauda | reverse complement strand
TTTCATAAAAGATTATGCAAATATTTCTCCTCTTCCCTAACGTTCAATCAGTCAAAATAAATTTACTTCCTACTTCCCATTCCGACCGACCCAAAAGAAATAAGCAAATAAGCACATATACAAAACTGAATAGCCTTGCTCGTTACTATCCTACAAATATAGAATTCGCCAACGAAAAAAAACGTAAAAAAAAAAATCTATTCTTTTCTGCAACTAGTATTCGTGAGTACGAATTGGCAGTCGCCATTAGTATGTTTATGAGTTCATAACCGATACAGCATCAAGCGACAAAACACAAACATCGTTATGAGTTATTAGGTCCGGCTTTGATCTTCAATAACAACCAGTTAAAAATATTAAACAACAATGACCATTCAAAACACTTTAAAATTGAACGGCTAAATATAATAACCCCTTTACAGCGAACTGCTAAATACCCCGGACCACTCTGCTAAGAGATGTAAGCCGACTGCTATGTGTCAGATGACCATTTTACTGAATCTCGACAATAAAAGGATATCCAATGTGTTTTACCAATAGTATACAAGTTTAGAGAAACCATGGAATGCAACGACAGACAAATCCCCTATAAGCAACTGATTATTTGCAATAATATCGTATTATCTAATTATAGATCGGGATGAGCAAATAATGACCAACCATAGTATAAAAAATAACTTTTTTTTCAAATTTCTGGTAATTTATCTAATTTCCTCTTACACAATTCTTTAAGTTAATAAAAAAACAAGTGGTATTGCTAAGCCCAGATATATGATAAATGCCTAGACTTTCATATAATTAAAATCTTGTTTCCTGATTACAAACCAAGCTTCCCGGAATTTTTTACCGATATTTGCAGAAGAAAAGTAAGTCATAATTGGATCGACCATGAATAGACTCCCAGAATTTGCTATGTAATATACTCTTTACACTAAAGTAATTATCGATTAATGGTGAATATTGGAATGAATCCTATTTCATGAAGGGTTGTGATAGCCGGGTCTTACACAAGGTAAGGCAATCTATACAGAGTTGACTATTTCATGGGATGGGTTTAACCTAAACAGAATATCTACGAATTCTCTTTAAAGGAACCCTAAAGGATTAAGGATTAGTTTCTTAGAATAAAACACAATCTTTATCGTTTCTACAGACATTGTGATAAAAATAGTAATGAACTCTAGCTATTTGGCACTGGCCGTATATTACGGTTCAACTATCCTCATACTTCATTTCTTAACAAGAAGCCGAAGGGGCAATTGCTAACTCTATGGGCAGTTTATGGTTGGTTTCTGCCATAGTAGTCCAAAAGAATCCATATAAAAATCCCTGCGCCATTACGTACCATGATCGCTCTAACAATAAATAGGAGAGCAGAACCCTATGCCTGTACAAGGGAAGACTAAGCGTTATTTCAAAGTGGTTATTGGAATAATGAACGGGTGGCGTAGAGAACAGATCTATGAACAAAGCAGCCAGAGGTAAGGAAAGCGCAGGTTTCATCAACTAAAACAGATATCAATGAGAAAATTTAATGGAACAGGCTTCCCCAACAGAACCTTATGCAGACTAAGTCCAATTGTTACATAATTCATAACAACAACCTGAGAGAGAGAGAGAAAAAAAAAACAAAAAAACATCGAGAGTTTTTGGAAGTTTTGAAAGATTTTGGTTGCAATAGAAGTACAATCAGTGTGAAAAAGGGTTAAAGGGATTAAAGCGATCCTTCGGGAACCGGTTGGACACATTTCCGAAGCACTTGATGATCAATGCCAGACTACAAAACATAACCCAAGTATTGAAACATTAGATTCAAAGGTTATCTATTTCTAATCAGATTTTAGAACATATTGGACTTAGCAAGAGAAAATAAACAGAAATGAAGAGCTAAAGTAAGATTAAGGAAGGAGAAAGGTATAAAGAACCATAGAAAATGCGATTTTGGGGGACATTTAAAGTACCAGAAGGTTTGAGATGATAAAAGCTTAAACTACACAAGTTCATCTAAAAAAGATAAGAGATATCACGCAATAAAACTGCCTCTCTAAAACGTTCTCGCTCTACAAAGTTTTGTTTTAGACAATATTCCCAGATAGCATTGATTAATTGAACCATAATTATATTTGAAAAATAAAAGGGTTGACAATTTCATTTGATAAAGTATACGACAAAAGAATATCATTAAACCTTAGATTAACTAGCATAGTTTTTCTCACACTGAATATATTGAAGACTGTTGTGGAAATTTCCGATGTCAAAAAATTAAATACGAAAACACGTTTCAAAATAAATATTCAATGAAAATTGTGATATAAAAAAGATAACTAAATGTGTCAGAAAAAACCATAGGCTTTATGAAAGGTTCTAATACATCAAGGAAATTACTTTTTAAAGGTAATACTGCAAAACTGAAAAATAAGTCCATACACTAACAAAGTAAAATTAGTTCTGGAAAATTTAACTAATATAAAATTAACAAATTTCACTAACCCCGAGTAAG
>NC_090743.1:112149394-112206894 GCF_036898095.1 Palaemon carinicauda | reverse complement strand
TCTTACACGTAATGAAAACCATCGGTCTTTAATAGGAGACTTAGACAAATATCAAATTTCATAGATGCCTTTACATAGATATTAAAAGCATTAGCTTCTCCGGGATTCTTTTGAGGAAGCTGTAAAGTAGGAAGATTAAGCCTTAATCTGATAAAATTATTACATAACATTGATCAAACTCACATTGGATATGGCAACCGTCATCCTGTTTAAGGATGGTCTATCGGATACATCCCTGTCTAGAGATCTGGCCGATTGGGATTGTAGTCTCTCTCAAGCTCGATAGTTTCTTGTAGTGTCTGAAACCTTACCCTCCTTGTGAGCTAAAGATGGGTGGTTTTGGAGAGCCTATAGGTCTACCTGCTGAATCATCAACAACCATTGTCTGGTCCTCCTTAGACCTAGCTTGGCTGTAGAGGGACCTTGTGCGTTAACCATATGTACAGTATATATGGTCAGTCTCTAAAGCACTGTCACTGTCCCTTGCCTCTGCCATTGATGAGCGGCCTTTAAACCTTTAAAGAATGTGTAGAAGAAAATGCCCATTTCACTTGCCTCAATAATGAGAGAGAGAGAGAGAGAGAGAGAGAGAGAGAGAGAGAGAGAGAGAGAGAGAGAGAGAGAGAGAGAGAGACTGAGTTTCCATTCAAAGTACAGCCCAGCTTATGTTTTGTGGTTAATGTCTTTCTAGCTGACGAAGAAAAAAAAATGGAATAAAAAAGTAAAAAATATAAAAAGGCAGCACTGGACATGGAACTGCAAAGAGTCTGACTTTTGCAATTGAGGTACAATGGAAACATACACATGCTATTTAATCTTTGGCTGTTTTTTTTCTGTTAACTGGAATGTGCTAGTGCTTCAGAACTGCGTTTAAATTTTCATATAAACACACATACATACATGTCAAAAATCCTATTACACACATACATGTATGATATATATATATATGTGTATGTATATATATATATATATATATATATATATATATATATATATATATATATATATATATATATATACACGTGTGTGTGCGTGTGTGTGAGTGTGTGTGCTTTTGTGTGAATAATCTGACGTGTATATATATATATATATATATATATATATATATATATATATGGTACGGTTGGTAACGGTTTATCCTTGTAATAAGCGCACACAGACATCCAAACCTGATTATATACACTATAACTGACATGAGAATGAGTGAAAAAAAAAGCTTTTCATCTATCTACATAAGAAGCGAACGTGTTATCAAGGTGCGTTCTCTACGCCCTTAATTCAAGCGATGTGACGAATGCAAGACGTCTCCCGAGAGGATAATAGAACTTACTTGCTCGTGATCTCTTTCAATACAGAAAGTTACAGGGTTCTGCACTTTATAAACTTTACTCACTTCCAAGTTCGCGTTTGAAGCCATAAATATAATTTAGCGATTAACTGACCGTTCAAAGTGCAACGATTACATTGGTTGCACTTAGCAATAGTATACTGTAGAGTATTTTTTTACATCACAAGTTAATGTCATATTCCTTTTATAATCCATCATAACCAATGGGATTCTAAAAGCGTTCACCCTTTTCATTCTTACCTTTATTTACAACAACCTTAAAAGACAGGGAACTTTATCTGCCCCTTGGGGTCGCTTCCATTATCCTGTAGGGTAGAAAGCCACCATGAGAAAAGTAGCGGTTTCATAACAAAATTACAAACATGTACAAAATACTTGCAAATCCAGTCTTTATCAAAATTATGTGCATGCGCAACCAATATCTACATAAAATTTTCTATTTACTATATACAGTATATTCATATAGGTTAAACACATCTAAGTTATGTACGGGAATATTGATATTCAACAATAAACACGCAGAAGACATGTAAAATATCAATCAAATATAACTTTACATATACAAAGTATTTTACTCCAGTAGTCACGACTAAATTTCAAAACTAATTTTCTCGCATTCTCATTGCTATACTTCACAAAATCCTTTACTCTAAGCACTACTGTCGATAATAATTCCTCTAATTAGCATGGCACCATCAATCAACACCTCCCTGAATTTATACTTAAAACACATTTCCCTAACTTTATCTTGTTACCAGCTTAGATCTTGCTTCACAAAGTCAGCTAATAATTATATTCTTTCTAGAAAAAAAACTTTGTCATATTTTCTACTGTAATTGACAGCTTTGGAAATATCGTGATACGATCTCGAGTCACTCATGGCTCCTTTAAGTAGATTAATTTCAAACCTCCCCTATATAATAAAGAGCAAGTACATGGATGTATACATACATACATGACATGCATGCATACACGTATATATAATATATATATATATATATATATATATTTTTTTTTTTCAGTCACGGTCAATGGCATTGCTAGAAATATAACTACTCGGTCTCTCCCCATCCCTCAGGTAACGCTCAGCAACATTGCCAGACATATAACTACCCGGTCTCTCCCCGTCCCTCAGGTAACGCTCAGCAACATTGCCAGACATATAACTACTCGGCCTCTCCCCGTCCCTCAGGTAACGCTCAGCAACATTGCCAGACATATAACTACTCGGCCTCTCCCCGTCCCTCAGGTAACGCTCAGCAACATTGCCAGACATATAACTACCCGGCCTCTCCCCGTCCCTCAGGTAACGCTCAGCAACATTGCCAGACATATAACTACCCGGCCTCTCCCCGTCCCTCAGGTAACGCTCAGCAACATTGCCAGACATATAACTACCCGGCCTCTCCCCGTCCCTCAGGTAACGCTCAGCAACATTGCCAGACATATAACTACCCGGCCTCTCCCCGTCCCTCAGGTAACGCTCAGCAACATTGCCAGACATATAACTACCCGGCCTCTCCCCGTCCCTCAGGTAACGCTCAGCAACATTGCCAGACATATAACTACTCGGCCTCTCCCCGTCCCTCAGGTAACGCTCAGCAACATTGCCAGACATATAACTACTCGGCCTCTCCCCGTCCCTCAGGTAACGCTCAGCAACATTGCCAGACATATAACTACTCGGCCTCTCCCCGTCCCTCAGGTAACGCTCAGCAACATTGCCAGACATATAACTACTCGGCCTCTCCCCGTCCCTCAGGTAACGCTCAGCAACATTGCCAGACATATAACTACCCGGTCTCTCCCCGTCCCTCAGGTAACGCTCAGCAACATTGCCAGACATATAACTACTCGGCCTCTCCCCGTCCCTCAGGTAACGCTCAGCAACATTGCCAGACATATAACTACTCGGTCTCTCCCCGTCCCTCAGATCACACTCAGCGGCATTGCCAGACATATAACTACTCAGTCTCTGCCCGAGGGAATAGTCATACCATGTGGCCGCGTGTGCGTGCATATCTATCTAAATATTTAGCCATCATAATTGACAGGTCACATACACTAGTATCTTCATCATTACTCGCTGATGACGAGTCGTACACCATAGAATCCCGAAGACACCTTGCACTCCCATCCCAATATTTGATAAATCTAAAATTCTACCCCAATGATCAACCATACCTTTCATTTCAATCCCATTAAAGGTTAGTATATCACAACTTTACCTTTCCCTTTACATTATGTGATAAAGCTAGAAATTTTTATCTAATATCTAAGGCTTATTTCCAAGATACAAGAATACATCTATCCTAAACTATTAAGTGTCTTTGTATACAAATTTGTATCTCACTGACGTATACACGCCACCGGAATAATTTAAGAAACTGATTAAGTAATACGATAAAAAGTATAGCACGTAAATAAAATACATATGGGATGAATTCATGCCAAGATATACTTGAATAAAGGATATCTACGGCACTGCAAACTTATCGCCAGCAATGCAAGGAAGTACTTACAAGGGTAGTAAACATAACCTATATGTCCTTGCCTGGAGATCGAGTCCCATTCAAACTCGTTAGTTCCTTTGGTCGCTGCAACCTCACCATCCTTGTGAGCGAAGGATGAGGGTTTGGGGGAGCCTATAGGTTTATCTGATGAGTCATCAGCAGCCATTGTCTGGCCCTCCTTGGTCCCAGCTTGGGTGGAGATGGGGCTTGGGCGCTGTCTTTCTTAATAGGGCAATGTCACTGTCCCTTGCCTCTGCCATTCATGAGCGGCCTTTAAACCTTTAAACTTGATTGACATAGATGCTGAACAAAGGTTGTGATCTCCGGAGATACAAGAAGTTATTTGAATACTATAGTTTTGTTCAAAAGAAAATATCCAAAGGATGAAAATAATAATAATAATAATAATAATAATAATAATAATAATAATAATAATAATAATAATAATAATAATAATAATAATAATAATGTTGATAATACTACTACTTATAGTTATGTTTATAAGGAAGATAGTAATACGTTTAAAAAGATAGTACTACATCTACTAATAAAATAATAACATAAAAGATATAATAATGATAATAACTGCAATCAATAATAATTAACAATGATAATAGTATGTTCAAAAAGACTATACTACAACTAATAACAAAATATAAAAGTAAAAATAACAGCAGCAACAACACAAATAACAACAACAACAACATCAGCAATAATAATAATAATAATATTAACAATAATAACTGCAAATGACATATACTGTAGAACTCCCAAATCACGAACTTGCTTGAAAGTGAAGTTTGGCACAACTTGTACACACATGGGGGGATACACGGTGAGGGGGGAGGGGCTTGAATTAAAATGTCCCCGGGGGGTTTTGGTGAATTCTTACTGCGGATGTCGTAATTTACGAGCGAAGCTTTTTATATACCCAAGAAGCATTCTTTCTTTCGGGCGAAGTTCGTATCCTAAAATCTGCAACAGTCCTGTGCTCGTGATGGATTGCTTTTGGCCAATTACCATCCAAAACCCCTTTCAAAGAACTCTTAAAATCGATTAATCATGGCGATAATCAGTGAAATATTACTAGGGCTAATACACTACCCCCTCCTCCTAACCGCCCTTCTCCCCTTCCCAACCCCCAAGGGGAGTCCTTCTACCCCTACCTTAGGAGTGAAGGGGAAGGGGGGTAGAAACAACTCTCAATTACGTTCCCTGTACATATACGTTAAATATGCATCAACGACCCTAGTTTTAGCTGTATTGCATCAAATTATAGGGGAATGAGCAATTACATACTGCTGCATATCCCCCTCGTTCCCCTCACCCACTTCCGCCATCCCCCTTCTTTATCCTTACATGTAAAGTATGAAACGAAACGGAAACTATTAGAATAATATCTTCAAATTAAACTTTTTTTATTATGGTGTTTATGACAGTCTCGTATTCTGATTGAAAACCTTCGCACATACTTTTGAGCTGTAATCCGGCTTCACAGTCGCCTTTCCTTTTCTTCTATTTCTCTTCATATAGATACAATGGCTTTCAAAGCCTTGCTAGAAGAAGAAGAAGAAGAAGAAGAATTTGTTTTGATTTCAATCTGGTTCTCCAGAAGACGCCATCGTCGCTTTGAAGAGAAGCGTCTTCTTCAAGCTGTTGTGCAAAGAGCTGTGTAGGTATTTGTTCCTTTCCAGCGTATATGCGTACATGTGTGTGTCTGCACGAGCCTGCCTCCTTACACGACCATGCACTTGAGAGAAATAGAGAGAGTAGTTCAAGTGTTAGAGTAAATTATTGCTTGTGAGAAAGAGCGCCATGTTTATACTTGAGTATTTGCTTGCTTACTTACCACACGCACACACACAATCCCTAGTTCTCATATGTGCGTATACGCCTGTCTGCCCGTGCGTGCCTGCTTGGGAGAGCGTGAACTTGAGAGAGACAGAGAATGAATACGAGTGTATGTGAGAAATTGCAGCATATTTACCCTCGAATGTTTGCACGTAAATATCTCACCCAGTATACTGCCGAATTAAAATGAAATATTCATGAATAAAGCACATTAGACTCAATAAACAGTGATCACACATACGTGCATTACCTAAAACGCGCCACTACATCAAGGGTAAAATATATAGCAGTGGCACGATATCATTTAATGCAAAACCATCCTCAAAATCGGTAAAATGTTATGGTAAAATGGTCATAACAAAGGCATGAGATAGTAAACGCCATAGCAATTGGCAGTGCCAACCTTACTCGAACTCGATAGCTTTGCCAATTAAGTGGTCAATGGAGCTATAATAGATTTTTATTGAAATATGTTTAAACAGTAAACAAAGTGACGGGATAAAATTCATGACGATATAAAAACTGAACTTTGAATTCATGCGAAGCGCCTGAGTCCTATTTCCTTTCTTTTACCTGTGTGAAAATAACTTTATCTTTAGCCCATTATATCTTCATAATGGGCATAACAAGCAAATCTCCCGAAAAAATCTACCACGCTGAATCTTATTATCGATTGCAATTGTATTTGTCTTTGAGAATCTCGTTTCAGATATCTAAGAAAGATATCTCAGGTCCGACCAACTAAAAGGAAAACAGTTTCGAATAAGTACACTTCCTTTCTATTCTCATTTGAATTAATGTGAAGCTATAAAATGGACCAATCAATAAGCCTACTTGACCACAAAGTCTTGATGTTATTAGCTTTCTTTTATACCAATTTGAAATATCAGATCGACTCTTAAAATAAGCGACACCGATACACCATAAAAATGGGTCGTATATAGTACAACACTTGTGTCCTATACCTAGAAATGAGCTGTTTCATGGAATAACAAGAATTATTGAACGACTCTGCATTAAGACAGAAAAGTATGGACCAACTTGCGTGACCCATCCATCCCACCCCTAAAGGTATGAATTTCTTACTCTGACCTATCTGGGTGACCTTGACCTACCTGTAGAAAAATGAGCCTGAATAATCTTCAATGAAGAAAGCAATCTATTCCAAATTGTGAAGTCACCGTTTCTAAGGAAAAAAAATTCTAGTCTGATCTATTCCTGATTCAGACACAATGATAGAAAATAAAATAAGAAATAAGTTCAACATACGTTCCCCCAAAGAACACGTTCATGTTTAAATCGTACTTTTGATAAGATTAATATAAATCACCGAATATTTCAACTATAACAAAACGGACTTGCATCCAGAGAAAACTAAATAAGATAATTAAACCTGCTTAATTTTCACACAATCAGCTCTTGAAACTAACAACTTGCATATACTAATATATTCCTACAAAAACTATATATGCAAAATGCGTCCATAAATATAGCTACTCAACCAAATTGGGTAAGAAGACATAAAAAAAAACTTTGGAAGAAATTCTAACTGATCACTTTCAAGATTTTCAAAAGACTTCCCTATCAAATTTCAGCTTTTTCTACGACGCCCTCTGTCGGAAAAAAAAAATTAAAAAATGAAGAAAGATCTGTTAAAAAATCCTCGTGTCATACCTAAACTCCATGACGTCACAGAATACAAACGGTTTTAATCTAATTAATTATAAAAATAATGAATAATCAAAAGTAAACAATAGCTCTGTAATATTAACAACAGCAATAACATTAATAAAATTATTATTACAATGATAACACGAATTAATACAAACTATTTTTGCAGTTTCTTACGCTATGTAAGAAACTGCAAAAATACCGAAAGTTTATTCATAGGAAACTAATAACATCAATAACACAAATAACCATAACAAAAAAATATAATTATAGTAATACAACGAACATCTTGAACAAAGACAATTACAACAGCACTGCAAAAATACCACCGGAGAAACAGGCCGACTGTGAGATGGAAGAGTTACTTAGACAAAGCCATAGAAACTGCAAGTCTGAACACCATTAAACAATATGAATAACAATTAGGAAATTGATAGCAATTGCGCTTCCTACGGTGCGTGATATGCAAAACTACATCTGAGCATTTCAAACGTTTTTCCTAAATAATAAAAATTTAATAAACATTTAAAAAAAATTATTGTTCATTGCAACAAATATATTCGCTTTTTTTTACACTAAAAAGTCAAGTATACTACGGGAAACAAAATCCTCTGACTTGGCAAATAAAACAGGTTTTAAATCCATAGGTTAACAAACGAAAGAAAAATACTATTTTTCAATCTTTCCTTAAAATGTCAATGAATTAACTTTCCTGGTTTATCTTATTCGTCATACCGCCAAGTAAACAGACGCCCCTCCCCCCAAGCAAAAAAAAAAAAATATCGCCTCGCAAGTGCTTGCGTCATAAGCCATCGAAAGAATGTCCAAAGTATGCCAAGAATTTCCTTGTAGTTGGCAAAGAAAAACTATCTCCAGACGCATGTCTTTAAAATGGAAAGAAGTTTCTTCCTCAGTTTTCCCTTTTTAATTTTCATATCTTTTTCTCTGTCTGGAAAAAAACAGAACAACGCCAGTAGTCTGAACACTAGATGTAAACAGCCAAGACTGAACGCACACTTTCTTTTCTTCTTCTTCTTTTGCTATTCTGGGGCTTTCACTTGCATTGTAATTGTTGTCTTTGATGTTAGTCGCGAGTTGCAATGAAGAGAAGCTTTCAGAACCAGCAATATCAACAAAGATGGACCGATCCACTGAAGGTACGATGAAGAGGCCGACGCTATTGTCTCTCGAACTCCCTAGAATTCGCTGTGCCAGATCTAAAATGGGGACTCTTTGATGTAGCGAACGAGCCCGGTAAACACAGATGATGACGACGACGACGACATTTTATATGTTAAATATGAAAAGTAAATACGTAACCACTATTTTTTTTATTTATTTCAATTATTTTTTTCTTATTTCTTAAAAAAACATTAATATATTTTTCTATTCAGTTCATGAAGTTTAATTTCTGATATAAACATAAAAACAAACTCATACATATACTGTATATACACATAGATATAATATATATATACTGTGTATATATATATATATATATATATATATATATATATATATATACATATACAGTATATATATATATATATATATATATATATATATATATATATATATATATATATACTGTAGATAAATTGTGTGTACATGTGTGCTTGAACTGTATGTGTAAAGGATGAATACGGCAGTGACTGTTGTATTGTCTTTTCTAGATTCACCCTATGTTATGGAAAATGGCTTCATCTGGATTATATACATACAAACTGTATATATATATATATATATATATATATATATATATATATATATATATATATAAATATATATATATATACATATATATATATTTATATATATATATATATATATATATATATATATAATTCTTTTTAGTGAATCATGTAGGAATTGCAAAAGAAGCTAGAATGTTTACATAGATAAAGCAGAAATGTGGAACTGAAAATGCTTATAAGTAAAAGTAATATAATGTTCTATGAAAATGCAGACAATAAATAATGGTTACGAACAAAGCTCTCGACATTGTTAATGAATATACGTACTTAGAACACAGTAATTGTTCCCCCAGAAATGGTACACTTTTTAAAAGAAGGATAAGCATGGCATGGAGAGCTTTTGGTTAAACAAAATGAGAATATTTGTAGTAAAATGCCACTTTCCTTAAAAATAAGGGTATTTAGTCAGATGGTCCTACCACTATTAACTTGGGCATAGGAAACTTGGAGCCTTACTAAAGCCTTAGAGCATAAGCTAGTACAACTCAAAGAGCTATGGAAAGAATAATGATACAAATATCACTAAAAGATAGAAAAAGAGCAACATGGATAAGAGAGCAAGCTAAAGTAGAGGGTATTCTAACAACATGTAAGAAAAAGAAATGGATAAGGGCAGGACATATACTCTGAACGACAGATAATAGATGGACAAGAGACTGTAAAAATGAAACAGGGGAAGGAAGAGAAGACTATTGACTGATAAGCTAAGAAACGCAAAGGCTGCCATAGAATGACCATGAACTAAGGCGTGAGGAAGGACATGTCTGAGGCCTTTGTCTTGCAGTGGACTAGCAATGGATGATGATGATGGTGATGAATACACACACACACTTATGTATGTATGTATGTGTGTATATATATATATATATATATATATATATATATATGTGTATGTATATATATATATATATATATATATATATATATATATATATATATATATATATATATAAACACACACAACAATAACAACAAATGCAGCCGTTTTGTTTCTAGTCCATTGCCGGACAAAAGCCTGAGACATCAATTCATGCGTGGGGTTTGGCCACTTTTCATCACCATGCTGGCCAGTGCAGATTGGTGAGGTTGGGAATTTTAGTTTCATCGTTCAGAGCAAACCAATCTAGTATGGGTGGCCCTGACTAGTACAGTTTACTGATCATGGCAATACGCAAACTTTTTCACTGTGTTAAGGTATCCCCATTCAGAAAGGGATGTATGTATATATATATACTGTGTATATATATATATATATATATATATATATATATATATATATATATATATATATATATATATATATATATATACTGTGTATATATACATATATATATATATATATATATTATGTATATGTATACAGATTTACTGTATATATACATACACACACACATATATATATAAATATATATATATATCTATATACAGTATATACATATAATATATATATATACATATATATACACATACATATACATACATATATACATATATATATATATATATGTATATATATATATATATATATATTTACACTATATATACGTATACTTATATATATACTGTATATATATACGTATATGTGTATATATATATATATATATATATATATATATATATATATATATATATACACACACAAATACGTGTGTACATATATACTGGTTAATAAAATTTTATCTACATTACCGCTCAATACGTCAAGGGATGGCTTTCAATAGCGAAAGGGAACAAGGAGAATACCCGGCTACTAATGTGTGAAGTAATAGTTAGGAGGTTGGGCAGCGAGATGGGATAAATAGAGTGGAAACGAAGGTCAGGTAGACAACTAAAAATTGGGTGCAGCTGGAAGCCAAAATGATGTTGAAATGACTTTTTAGTGATTGGTGGGATTTATGCATTTGGGCTATAAAAACCATGGCACTGGGGCTTGTGAGAACTACTGATAACACTAACCCTCTATGTTGTTACACACATTAACTCGTCGCAATAAAAAGAAAAAACATAGTCATCAGCTGCTTGCCTTGTACTCAGGGTCATTTTATTACGAAATGCTTAATGATTAGCTCTTCGGCTCTTCCAAACTGACGAGAAGTAAACACACACGCACGCACACACACGCGCACACACACACGCACGCACACACACACACACACACACACACATATATATATATATATATATATATATATATATATATATATATATATATATATATAGTTTACCTAGAATTTAATAATTACTAGTCAGTTTTCACCTCTAAAAAGAATGACGTTAAATTGGTACTTTATGTTGTTTCCTAATACTTCACGATTTTTGGACTGAGTGGAAGAAATTATGTAGGTGTATTGGGTGACTTAAATGCCAGAGTGGTAAAAAGTGTCTTTGGAAAGTATGGCGTACCAGGTGGAAATTACAGTGGTGATGGACAGCAAGATATGTGTTGAACAATAGCTGGTGCTAAGTAATATTTTTTTTTCAAAATGAAAAATATAGATAAGTACACATGGATAAGATTGGCAAATGGAAGAGTGGTAGAAAGTGCATTGAAGCATATGTGTTAATAACAAGAAGGATGATTGGAAGAATGAAAGATGTGCACGTGTTTAGCGGTATAGCTACCAATAAGTCTCATCATTTTTTGGTTGAAACTAAATTAATCAAAGATAGTGAAGGTAGAAGTTAAAAAACCAGAGGTAAAAAGTAAACATCAAGAAAGGTTGGAAGTGGCATACGACAATGAAACTGGTGATTTAGAGGAGTGGAATTTAGTAAAAGAAAATTGCGTTTGGGCATGTAAATGATGTATGTAGTAAGAGTAGTATGTAGTTGGAGGTAGCATGAGGAGAGGTATTGAGTGATGGAATGAAGGAGTGAAGATGAAGGTGAAAGAGATAAAGAGGGCATAACTGTGGAGTAACAGTATAGAAAAGTATGAAAGATATAGAGAAAAATGTGAAAGTAAAATGGAAGGTGGCTGAAGCAAAGAAGGCGGCTGATTTGAGGTGGGGTCAGGGATTGAGTAGTTTATGTAAAGAGAATAAAAAGAAGTTTTGGAAAAAAGTGAAAAGAGTAAGAGAGAGTGGATCGAGGGGTGAGGATACAGTGAAAGATGGAAATGGAAGGTTGCTGAATGTTGAGGATGACAGGGAGGCAGATATAATTGTCGTTGCAAGTATCAAGGTGCCAGTGATGGGATATGAAAATAAGAGAAAGAGTACAAGAGAGAGGAAGTGAAGAGAGCACTAGGTAAAACAAGAGCAGGAAGCCCACCTGCTAATGATGGTGTGAGGGCTGATATATTAAAGGAAGGAGGGTGTGACATGCTGAAATGGTTGGTAAGATTGTTTTATATGTTTTATGATGTCAATGGTGCCAATGGACTGTGTGTGTGTGTGTGTGTGTGTGTGTGTGTGTGTGTGTGTGTGTGTGTGTGTGTGTGTGTGTGTGTGTTGTTCAACTATACAAAGGTAAGGAGATGTGCATGAGTGCTGTAATTGGATATTAGTTTATTGAGTGCGGATGGAAAAGTGCATGATAGAGTGATAATTAACAGAATTAAGGATAAACTGGAGAATGCAATCTTAGAAGCTCATGGTGGTTTTAGAAGAGATAGGGAATGTATGGATCACATTTTTATAGTTAGGCAGTTATGTGAGAAATATTTAGCAAAATGTGAGGTATGGATCTGGAGAAAACTTTTAGGAGTTGATAGGGATGCAATGTGGAATGTGATAAGGTTATATGGAATTGATGGAAGGTTGTTGCAAGCGATGAAGAGTTTATACAGAGGTAGTAAAGTGTGTTAGGATAGGGAATAAAGTGAAAGTGGTTTCCAATGAGATTCAGGCCGAGACAATGATGTATTATGTCGCCATAGTTGTTTAGTTTGTTTGTTAATGGAGCTGTAATAGAGGTGAATGCTCGAGAGTTTGGTTGAGGATTGAAACTGATAGATAGGAGTGATCATGAGAGCAGTTGTTGTTTGCAGACGATAAAGTATTGGCTGCAAACTCAAAAAGGCAGTGTTGATTAGTGACAGTTTGGGAGGGTGTGTGAGGGGAGGGTGTGTGAGGGAAGGAAGTTACTAGTAAAAGTGGGTAAAAGTAAGGTTATGAGGTGCACAAAATGTGAGCGTAGTGCTAGATTGAATGTCAAGTTGAATGAGTTACTTGGGTACTGTTGTTGCTGCGAATAGTGGAGTGGAAGCAGATGTACGTCAGAGTGAACGAAGGAAGTAAAGTGTTGGGGGTGGTAAAAAGAATGGTAAATAATAAAGGGTTAGGAATGAATGTACAGAGGGTTCTGTAGAAGAAAGTAATTGTACCAACTGTAATGTATGGATCAGAGTTTTGGGGAATGAATGTGATGTTGGCAGAAATTGAATATGTTCGAGATGAAGTGTCTGAGGAGTATGGTTGGTATATCCTAGCTGGATAGGGTTAGAAACGAAGTAGTAAGAGTGAGAACGAGTGTGAAGTCATTTAATAAGATTGGAAAATGGTCATCTGCTGAAGAAATGATGAATGCATGTGTTGATGGGAGAAGTGCAAAAGGAAGGCCAAGGTTTGGGTGGATGGATGGATTGAAGAAACCCCTATGTGACGGGAGGATAGATGTGAGAGGAAAAAAAAAGAGCGTCTTAGGAATGACGAACAATTGTGACGCAGTTCCGATTGGCCCTGCTACTGTAAGGTGACCGCTGAGGTAGCAGCAGTAGAGGAGTCAGTATATGAAGCTTCATTTGTGGTGGAAGATGAGGGGAGAGTAGGCTGTGGAGTCCCTCGTCAGGTCGGAAGGAATGAAGAGGAAAAATCCCCCCTTTGTTTCATGGTAGATAGATAGACTAAGACTCAAATATAAAATCTTTAAATGCAAAAAGGGTCTTTAAGAAATTGGTAAATCAATATTTTGAATATAAACAAAAAATGGCTTTACAAATTTTGTAAACTGTACTGTATGACTTTTATAAAAAGATTTCATAAACCCTATCAAAACTGAAGTCTAACTATCTTTAAGACTACTTCTCTAAACCTTGAAACCAATAAGATTTTGCAAAATATATCTAGAATTATGTCATGATATTTTCTAAACTCGTTTTGTAAAAAGGGAACTGAGATTTTGTATCCCCTTCTATGAATTATAAAGCCACGTGTTCTATAAAAGTATAGTTTTCTTTACAATGTTGATATACTTATGTTTATTACTATTTAAAAATGTCCCATTAAAATCTTTCGTGACTTATCTTTTCAAAATACTCGTCAATTACTACATCTTCAACTCTTTGTATAATGGCTTGAAGGTCCCAAAATGTTAATCTTAAAATACTGTGTCCCATGATTTCCAAAATTTTAAAGACCATGAAACTACATATTGCTTTTTCCTTGATTTTAGACCCCATAAAGCTCTATAATTTCATTTTTAATGATCTCATTCCATACTAACAAAAATTGTTTATAAAACCTGCCAAGTTTTATCCATCTAAGGTACAAACCCAATAAATGTTCACATATGTCATAGAAACTTAAACTTCAGTAATTTTCATAATTTCTTCCTCACTGATTTCACCAATTAGATTTTAAGGTCAATGTTTACCCTGATGTATTGGAAATATTTTTATTCTTTTTCACTTTTCCTTTATTTTGAAAAGTATTTTGCCATTTGAGATTTTGTTGTATTCTAATTAATAAAATAAAAACACTTGGAAAACATAAATATTCAGATTACAATAATACACATACTGTATATACATTATACGTATATTCATACACACACATTTATATATATTCTCATGAAGCTGGTCTAACATAAAAGTAGATTATTTTATTTATGTATTTCATTAGTGTATTTAAGAGATGTATAGCCAGCTTGTAAGGTGAGTTCCACTTAGGATTAGGTAAATGTATGTAAATTACATAAGACTTTCATCATTTATTTAGTTACATTTTCATACAATTCCCTATATGTAAATTTACGTTATTTTAAAAATCAAATTTCTATTTCATGTTGTTTAGTTACAAAATTTTATGTAAACTTGTTAAAAGGTATGATATGACATAAATAAGTTACAAAATGCTTGAGAATGCATAATGGTTCCACATGGCTGGAAGTTGCATGAAAGTTCTCGATTAAACTAATTTTTTTCCAATTGTACGAGAAGAGGTGGGAGGAGTCAGTTGAGAGGGTTGCCATCATCAGGCGATGATAGGACAATACTACCAACGGTAACGTTTGTAACACTGACGCCGCTTCGAGAATGCTTTGCCTGAATCAGCTGGAAGTTTCCAGAATAAATTGGGATGATATTTATAAGGGGTCAGCATTGTGTTGGGGAGAGAGATCCAGCCTGACATTCCGAAAATACACTTTCGACAATACTCTCGCCAGCACCTCTCAAGCCATTCATTATTTTTCTCTCCAACGTATGTAGTGTTTGTTAAAATTTTGGTGAATTTTTGTGTTTTGTTTAGAAGGAGGGAGAATATTACAAGTACAATTTATATTGTATTTTATTTATTTATTTTTTTTTTTTTTGTGACCAGCCCTGTGCGATTTGGTTAAAAAGTGAAGTGCATTTTTTCCCCCCTTAACTTTGGTAACCTTGGGTGAGCCCCAAAGGTCGTAAGGTTAACAGTTACAAACATGTAAAAGTGTAATTATTGTTTATTTTCTAGAGTGTTAGTGTCATTTTTTCATTAATTGTCAAAATTAAAATAAATATTTGCATATATTAATTAACCTCTAGTGAAACCGTGCTAGGCGGGTTATATTGCCAATCCATGTTTGCCAACGGTTATACTTGTATAAGCAAATGAGCAACTTGGTGGAATAATGAGAGGTTTGGGTGTGGAAGAAGTGCCCCCTAAATCTCGATGAAGTCACTGGCAGCAGGGTGACGGATTGGGTTTAGGGCGATGGACAAACTGTCTCTTTGGCTTTTACTCCTGATGCCTGGCAGTTGATCTTACTAGAAATAGTATGGACTGGCAGGGATCACTTGCCTTAGTTAGATAAGCACTGCACATCACAAGGAACTGGCTATCCTTTGATGTATCTAGCCAATGAATCCTCTAATTGGAATATTAGAACCATGAATCAGATTGGGAAGTTAGAGCAAGTGGAGACTGAATTTGTGGAATATAGTTTGGATATTTTAGCCATAAGTGAAACACGTGTTAAGGGGATTGTTAATGAAACTTTAGACCAAGGCCATATATATATATATATATATATATATATATATATATATATATATATATATATATATATATACTCAGGAAGATCAGATGGGGTTGGAAGAGAAGGGGTGGGAGTGATGATGACACCAAGAATAGAAAAGGCATTAACCGAGTGGAGAGCTGTAAATAGTATATTATTACTACCAGTTCAAATCAAAGCAGCACAATATGAGTATTATAGTTTGCTATGCCCCAACAAAGGATTCCCCTGAAGAAAGGAAAGATGAATACTACGAAGAACTGCTGAGGGTAATAGATGAGATCCCTGAAAGAGATATGAAAATTGTGATTAGCAACTTCAATGCTAAAGTTGGAAGAAATAATCAAGGGATAGAGAATGTGATGGGTGTCGGTGGTTTTGGGCAAAGTTGCAAATGAAAAAGGAGCACATTTCATAAGTTTCTGTTCAGTAAACAGTCTTATCATTGGAGGCACTCTTTCTCAACACAAGAACATCCACAAGTATACAAGAACTTCACCATGTGGCATTTACAAAAATCAGATAGATCACATTGCCCTTAATAGAGATGGAAGACTGAGAAATGTAAGAAGCTATAGAGGTGTCAATATTGGTAGTGATCACCAGCTCTTCATTGCCAGACTGAAATTGAAACTGAAAGCACCCAACAGAAAGATGGTCAGAATACCTAGGTTTGGTACAACTATCAGCATCAATGACCTTCGATGCCAGGATGCCAGAGAACTTAAAATCATTCATTCATTGATACAACTAAGCTTTTAGAAGAAGAGTGCATAGATACATTTGCAATTGAATGTAGGAATCGATTTGCAGTCTTTAAGACTTTAAGAGACAAAGAACAGACAATTAATTAAGAATGGTGTGATATTAAGAACATATATCGGTCAGTTGGTAGTGAAGTCTTGGGACATGCAGTTACAAGGAGAAAGCCATGCATATCAAATGATACTTGAAAATTTTCGAGGAAGTAATGAAAAACGCAAAATAGAGCATGTTAAGTATTCCAGTATTAACAGTGAGGTCAAAAGAAAAGCCAGGAATGACTGGAGAGAATATTTAGATGGTAAAGCAGATGAGGCTGAAAAAGTTATGAATTCAGGAAGTGGCTATGGTGTACGAATTGCTCATAGAATTATCAATGACATCTCGACTGGGCCAAAGAAGAAGCAGCTTATACTCATCAAAAGGAGAGATGGTTCTGCTATAGCTACAGAATATGAAGAAAGACAACATTGGATGGAACACTTTAGTGAGGTTATGAATAGGAGATATGAAGAGAATAATCTGATTGATATACCTGAAGCTGATGAAGACCTTGATGCGCCCATTGATGAATTCTGTGTGTTTGAAGCCGAAGCTATCCTAAAAAACTAGAGATGGAAAGCCAGGGGATACGATGGAATAACTTCTCAAATGATACTGGCCGAAAATGAAGTGACTTTTATACTACTTAAAATATTATTTTGTAGAATGTGGCATGAAGAGGCAAAGCCTAATGAATGGGAGTTATGAGTGTTGGCAAAAAAAAAAAAAGGAGAGAGAGAGAGAGAGAGAGAGAGAGAGAGAGAGAGAGAGAGAGAGAGAGAGAGAGAGAGAGAGAGAGAGAGAGAGAGACCTGACTAATTGCAATAATTACAGAGGCATAACAATTACATCAGTTGTTATGAAAATATATAGTATGCTTATTCTAAAGACTATGGAGAGAAAGATTGATGAAAAACTGAGAGATGAACAAGAAGGATTTAGAAAAGGTAGAAGTTCCACTGACCAAATTTTCATTTTGAGACATGTTGTACAGCAATGTGTAGAATATAGAAATCCCCTTTTGATGGCATTTGTAGACTGAAAAAAACCTTTGACGGTGTGCACCGCCCAATTTTGTGGAGAGTCCTGCGTTATTATGGAATTCTTATTCAATATGTAAATTTGATTAAGTCAGTTCATGAGCATAGCAAGTGCAAAGTTAATGTTATTGGAGTCTCATCAAATGAATTTCCAATGAACAGAGGAGTACTCCAAGGGAATGTGTTGTCACCTATGTTGTTTGTCCTCCTCGTGGATTTTGTAATGCATAGAACAGTCAGAGATGGTGGAGAAGGATTGGACCGGATTGGTGATAGTAATTTAGCAGATCTAGAGTATGCTGATGATGCTGTCCTTGTTAGCAGAAAACCACAAGACTTGCAATGCTTGCATACCAGAATGCATGAAATATCACACGAGGTTGGGCTGAAGATAATTAGAAAAAAGACAAAGATGGTGAGAACGGAGTATGCAATGAAAGATGAAATATCATTGGAGGGAGAAAAGATTAATGAGGTAGAATCATTCAAGTATTTAGGAACTAAGATCTCCAATACAGGGTCTTTAGAATTAGAGTTTACGAAAGATTGGAAAAAGCAAATCAGACAATAGCTAGGTTAAGTAAAATTTGGAAATCAAATCGCCAGAAATTACATAAAAAAATCAGACTATATATCAGTTTAGTGAGAGCAGTGTTACTCTATGGACATGAGAGATGGTATAAAAATGAAACAATCTCCAATAGATTTAAAGATTTGAGAACAAAGTCCTCAAATGGATGTTGGGAGTTATTATTATTATTATTATTATTATTTGCTAAACTACAACCCTACTTGAAAAAGCAGGATGCTATAAGTCCAGTGACTCCAACAGGGAAAATAGCTCAGTGAGGAAAGGAAACAATAAAAAATAAATTATCTTGAAAACAGTAACATCAAAATAAACATCTCCTATATAAACTATACCAACTTCAACAAAACAAGAGGAAGAGAAATTAGATAGAATAGTGCACCCAAATGTACCCTCAGGCAAGAGAACTCTAACCCAAGACAGTAGAAGACCATGATACAGAGGCTATGGCACTACCAAAGACTAGAGAACATTGGTTTGATTTTCGAGTGCCCTTCTCCTAAAAGAGCTGCTTACCATAGCTAAAGAGCCTCTTCTACCTTTACCTAGAGGAAAATGGCTATTGAACAATGACAGTGCAGTAACCCCTTGGGTGAAGAAGAATTGTTGGGTAGTCTCAGTGTTGTCAGGTGTATGACGACAAAGGAGTGTGTGTAAAGAATAGACCAGACTATTCGGTGCATGTGTAGGCAAAGGGAAAATGACCCATAACCAGAGAGAATTATCAAATATAGTACTGTCTGGCCTGTCAAAGAACCCCATAACTCTCTAGCGGTAGTAATATATATATATATATATATATATATATATATATATATATATATATATATATATATATATATATTATATATATATATATATATACAAACACATACATATATATATATATATATATATATATATATATATATATATATATATATGTGCACGTGTGTGCGCGCGTGCATGCATTGTGTGGATATATACACATATATATCTATCTAACTATGTGTGTTATCAAAATGTTAGATATTTTAACCTTTTCAGAAGAGAGTTCCACCATAAAGACTTTGAGTTTGTTGGAAGATTTTGAGTGGTCAACATGAGGCCTCCCCTTTTTTTGTTTCATTTGTTCGATGTCGGCTACCCCCCAAAATTGGGGGAAATGCCTTGGTATATGTATGTATGCAAATATATTTTTGTAAAGTGTGTATTATTTTCATTACCAATAATTAATTCAGTGTCTTGCTCGTACCCCGGATTAGAACCGAAGTAAGAGGTTGAATTTAGAATAGTTCCCATTCAAAGTAAAGTAATCACCCAGTTTTGTTTTGAGTATAAGGTAAAGAGACCTTTAGATGTCCAACGTTCTTATATATTACCGTCTGGTAGTTGCGTATTATTCCAGAGCTCAGAGGTATTCTCGCATTTATCAGATTTATCTAATATAATGCAGGTGAGTTTGGACCTTGGGAGTTTACGTAATTCACTTGTCATAATAATAATAATAAAAATAATAATATATATATACACATATATATACTGTATATATATATCTATCTATATATACAGTATATATATATATATATATATATATATATATATATATATATATATATATATATATATATATATATGTATGTATATATGATAAATTTTGCACATTTTTACGTGTTTTTCATATTCAAATAAGCCATATATATTTTTGATACATTAATGTCTGGATTCTCTTAACTACCTCGGGATCAGAGCCCCAGGCGAAATCACACAAAGACAAGAGCTTGGCTCCGGCCGGGAATCGAACCCTGGTCGGCAAGCTTGTATAGACAGTGACTGTCTATACAAGCTTGCCGACCAGGGTTCGATTCCCGGCCGGAGCCAAGCTCTTGTCTTTGTGTGATTTCGCCTGGGGTTCTGATCCCGAGGTCGTTAAGAGAATCCAGACATTAATGTATCAAAAATATATATGGCTTATTTGAATATGTGTATATGTATATATATATATATATATATATATATATATATATATATGTTTTATATATATATATATATATATATATATATATATATATACATATATATATATATATATATATATATATATATATATATATATATATATATATATATACATTCTCACCTTTCTCACCAGACGCCAGGTAGGCCTCCAGGCCTGTCAGTCGTCCTGCTTCAAGAACTGTCTCCATTCTTGGCAATCCTCATAGAGCCTCATCTCATCAACTTCCCACAAACTGAAGCCTCTCCTCTCTACTCCTCTCTCTATGTTTTGTAGCCATCTCAGTTTTGGTCTTCCTACCGGTCTCCTTCCTTCTGGTGTCCATTCCAAAAACCTTACAGGATATCGCTCTTCCTCCATTCTTTTGACATGTCCAAACCATCTAAGCTGTCCTCTCTCTACAAAATCCAGAATCCCCTCCACTCCCAGCACTCTTCTAATATCTTCATTTCGTAGTCTATCCAGTCTTGTCACACCTTTTATGAGTCTTAAGGCTTTCATTTCAGCTGCTTGGAGTTGGCTTCTAGTTCTTGATGTTAATGTCCATGATTCATGGCCATAAGTCAATATTGGTCTTAAAATAGCTAGGTATATTATGGTTTTCACTTTGCGAGGTATGTTTCTGTCTTTCATTAGTGGGTAGAGCAGATACAAATTGTTACTGAATTTCTGATCTCGGGTAGTTATTTCCAGTTTTGGATCGTTTTGGTCACAAAACTCCACTCCTAAGTATTTGAAATTTCTACACTGTTTCAATGCATGACCTTCTAATTCTACATCTACATTGTTTGGTGTTCGTGATAGGTGCATAATCTCTGTCTTATCCTTGTTGATCCGCATTCCATTTGCTGTTAAGATCGCATTCCAGTTGTTGACCTTTTCTTGGAGAGCTTCTGCGTTGGGGGCAATCATTGCGTGGTCATCTGCATACAGAAGGTTGATGATCATATCTTCAGCTTCGTCCTCGCCTCGTTCCCTCATACATTTGTCTAGGAACAATATAAAAAAAAGTGGAGAAAGGAAGCTGCCCTGTCTTACTCCTGATTTAATTTCAAACCAATCTTCCTTCTCTTGATTTGTTTTTACTCTGGATTTATTGTTTTGATAGGTGTTATAAATTGCTCTTATAAGTTTCTCAGGGATTCCATAGTAAGGGTCTTTTAGGGCATCCCATATTTTCATTCTTGGTACTCTATCAAAAGCCTTTTCTAGGTCTATAAAAGCAATATATCTGTCCCTGTTCCATTCCCAGCTTTTCTCGAATATCATCTTGAGTGAGAAAATCATATCGGTTGTCCCTCTTCCTTGCCGAAAAACAAACAGCATCCTGCTTTTCCAACTAGGGTTGTAACTTACATAGTAGTAGTAGTAGTAGTAGTAGTAGTAGTAGTAGTAGTAGTAGTAGTAGTAGTAGTAGTAGTATAATAATAATAAATAATAAATAATAATAATGATAATAAATATATATACAGTATATATATATATATATATATATATATTGTATATATATATATATATATATATATATATATATATATATATATATATATATATATATATTATATATATATATATATATATATATATATATGTATATATATAGTGTGTGTGTATATGTATATTTTTATATACTGTATATATATATATATATATATATATATATATATATATATATATATATATACAGACATATATGTTCATGTACAACTGTATCAAAAGCAGCACTAAGATCGAGCCATATTAAAATATCAATTTTTTCCATCCATCATTTTGAGCACATCATTTACAACAGACCAATTGCTGTCTCTGAGAAGTATAATTTTCTGTAATCTGAAGGTTTGTCTGGCAAGGCATAACTAACATATACATCTTTCCCCAACCCTTGTGATCAAAAGTTTTCTTCCTTTAGTTTTTTTAAACTTGAAAACTGTTACTTACACTTATTCTAACTTACACTTTGATGATATTGAATATTTTTCACCTTGCAAGAATTATTCACATTTTGCCAAGATAAATTTCTTCTATTTGTAGTTGAAACATCACAAATTTTAAGTAATTTGTATTTTTCCTAACAGTACAGTACTTACCTCGAACTACTTTCTTAGGAGTATCTGGGATCTCCTCCCAACCGACCAGAGTTTTGTGTAGTTTATCCTAGTCCCGTTTTATATGAGGGGTAACCTCAGGTGGAGTGATACACGCCCTGAGGCTAACCCCAGGTGAGAGACAGGTCTCGATCTCCAGTAAGTTCTTAATAGCTTAGGTATCTATGAAGTCCAGCAAGGCACTCGGGGTAGGATGGCCGGCCATTACCCGAAAGTAGTTTGAGGTAAGTACTGTTAGGAAAAATACAAATTACTTAAAATTTGTGATTTGTTCCAACACGGAGTACTTACCTCGAACTACTTTCTTAGGAGACTTATACCTTAGGAGGTGGGAGTGTCCTTCAAGACCTAGAGACCGTGACGAGAATAGAAGAGGAACCTAGGTAGGAGACTAGGTTCTGCTGACCTCAAAGAAAACACGAGAAAATAGGGAAAACTACGCAAAAAACCATCTTAGTGTCTAAGTAACTCACTTCTGCAAGAATCCTAGGAGACATGTCCTTCCAATGATAGTGTATCCCATGGCAGTTTCAGGGGGCTACCCGAGTCATTTCCGGTAAGGGAATAGGGGAAGGAAGAACAAGGGGGCTCAGGAAGGAACCTGTGTCTCTTGGACTTACTAACCGCAGCTACCACTGGGGCTACACCTTTAAACCGTTTGGAGCGCGGAAATGACGGGACCGAGCGAGAACCCGCCCAGGGACTTTCTCGAGTAGTCCTTCAAGTAGTGAGCCGTAAAGGTCAACTGGTTAGACCAAGTACCTACCCTCAGGATTTGGCCCACTGCCATGTTTTTCTCAAACGCCAAAGAAGTATTTAGACCCCTAATGCCGTGGGGTCTGGGCTTTCCTGGAAAGGGGACCCCTGCACTACTGTAGGGCCTGACGATCACTTGCCTTATCCAGAAGGAGAAAGTGTTCTTGGAGACTGACTTCTTCACAGTCCCGAGGAAAATGAACAGACTCGATCTCGGGATGAAGTCTAGCTGTCCTCTCTAAATACTGCCATACTGCAAGTCCCTCGTTTTGTCCGAGCGAGGGATTGCTAGCACTGAGAACCCTTCAACTTTAAGGTCCCAAACAACTGGATTCTGAGTCTTGGCTACGAAGGAGGGTAAGAATCTGAAAGTAGTTTCTCGCCAGCCCTTCGAGTGTGAGATCTCGTACGACAGGCCAAGAATCTCACCTACTCTTTGCTGATGCCAGAGCTAAACGAAAGACTGCCTTGAGGGTGAGCTGCTTGTCTAGAATGTCTTTTAGAGGCTCGAAGGGAGGTTCCAAAAGCATCTTCAAGTACCCTAGCCACATCCCCCTGGGGCATTCTAAAGGCTTGGGGGGAAAACGACTGCTCGAAGCTCTTGAAGAGCATCGAGATCTACCTGGAGGCACCTAGGTCTATGTCCTTCAGGAGGAAGACATGGGATGGACATGCCCACTTCGTCCCTGAGATAGACCAGGAAGTCTGCTATCTCGTCAATGGAGGCCCCTAACGGCCTGATGTTCTTCAAGGAGCACCCTTTAGAAAAGGTAGCCCACTACGCCTGGTACACCTCGACTGACGAACGACTCAGGTACCCTGACATCCTTGATGCCGTCCTCGACGGAAATCCTTCCTTTTTCAGGAGATGCTCGATAACCTCCACGCATGAAGGCGGAGGGACCAAGGGTTTTCGTGGAACCTCTAGAAGTGAGGCTGCCGGAGAAGGTCTGGTCTGTCTGGAAGTGGCCCAGGTGGAAGGTGTGCCAGTTCCTTTAGATCCGCGAACCACTCTCTCTCTGGCCACCAAGGCGCTACCAAAGTCACCCACAGGTTGGCCGTCCGTCTCATTGGAAGGCGTCCTCGAACGCTGCTGCTGGATCTGGCACAGGAAAACAAAACACGGGGAGCTGTGCGTTTAGTCTCGTGGCGAAGAGGTCTATCACCGGCGAGCCCCACTGCAGGGAGAGGGTTTTGACCACTTCTGCGTTTAGGGACCACTCGGGCCCTACCACTTGACCCATCCTGTTGAGGCCGTCGGCCAGGACGTTCCTCTTCCCCGGAGAGAACCTGGCTGAAAAATTGATTTGTTCCACTTCAGCCCATTCTAGGAACTCCATCGTGAGACTGCACCATTCCTTCGACTTCAGTCCTCCTTGCTCTTTCACGTAGGCCACCACCGTGGCATTGTCGCACCCCGGAGCCACGGAGCTTCCCCGGGGGAGATGGACGAACTCTAGGCACGCTCTTTGTACGGTCCTCATCTCCACGTATATGTGCAGGTTCGTCTCCTCGACTTCCCATTTACCTTTTGCCATTTTGTCGAGAAGATGGGCACCCCAGCTCTCCTTGGATACGTCCATGAACAGGAGCATCCCCGGAGGGATGGTAGCAAAGGGCATTCCCTTGAGGGTGTTCGTTCCGATTGCCACCACCCCAGGACTTCCTTCGTCTCCGGGGACCCCAGGACTATCTTGTGCGGGGAGTCCTATCAGTCTTTGCCAGTCCTTGGCTTTCCTGGGCTAGCCCGACAGGAAGGGCCAGAGTATCTGTTTCAGGGTGTCCAGTTTCTCTGTGGAGGGGAAGGCCCTCACCATCCGGGAGTCTAGAACCAACCCTAGGTAGGTCATCCTGGTGGAGGAAATCAGCCGGGACTTCTCCAGGTTGATGATGATACTCAAGACGTTGCAGAACTGCAGGAGCTTCTCGCCTTTCTCCCTCAGTACTTTCTCTGAGACTGAAAGCAACAACCAGTCATCTAGGTACCGAATCTGGCGGACGTCCTGTTCGTGCGCCCAGCCTGAAACTGTTGCGAAGACCTTCGTGAAGCCCTGAGGGCTGTCGACAGTCTGAAGCATAAGGTTTTGAACTACAACGTTTTGGTACTCCATTTTACCCTTAGGAACATCCTATTGGAGGGATGAACAGGGACCTGGAAGTAGACATCTTTGAGGCCTATGGACCTCATGAAGTCCTCCTCCTTCAAGGTCGCTAGGACCGACTTTGGAGTGTCCATCTTGA
This sequence comes from Palaemon carinicauda, assembly GCF_036898095.1. Lineage (NCBI taxonomy): Eukaryota > Metazoa > Arthropoda > Malacostraca > Decapoda > Palaemonidae > Palaemon > Palaemon carinicauda. Next base: position 112,181,008 of record NC_090743.1, on the reverse strand, counting down.
AGTCGGTGTTGCACACGAATTGTTGAGGGCTGAAAGATCTATGACCAGTCTCCAGAACCCTGTCGCTTTCTCCACCAGGAAAAGCCTGGTGTAGAACCCTGGACTCGGTTTCTCGACTGGTTCTACTGCCCCTTTCGCCAGCATTGCTGAGCCTTCTTCCTGCAATACTGCTACTCTCAAGGGGTCCTTGGGTGCCAACCACTCCGCCTATTGATCTGGGATCCGAGGTGGGGGTCTGCTAGGAAGGGCAGCCTGTACCCCTCCTTTAGTACTGCTACGGTCCACGGATCCGCTCCGTGGTCCCGCCATGCTTGCCAAGATCGTTTGAGGCATCCCCCCACCTGAGGCGCCGGCGGCCTCCCCTCCTAACTCCTTCAAGAGCCGCGGCCTGAACGCCCTCTCCTGGAGCCCGAGTAGGAGGGTCTGAAGGCTAACTGAGGAGTCGAAGGTCCCCTACGGGGGGCAAGGCAAGGGAAAGATTACATGTACCAACTTCTACATCCGACCGGCGGACGGAGCCGAAGAGGCACAGGGCAAAGGTGCGTGGGTTTCTCTCCAGCGGCCACTGAGGCAGGCACTGGAGAGGCAATAGCCACGTTCAACCCGCTAGGGGGAAAACCACTTTGCCTTCGTCACGGATGGAGCCTTCATAGGTCTACCCCCACCCGGGAAAATCCGTGGGGTTTAAGTATCCTGCCATGTCAGCGGCAGCATCCGATGCTTGGATGGGGCTGGCCGGGACGATAGCACGGCTATCTCCATCACGGATGAAGCCACTGGGACGGAGGTAGCGTCATGGGTCTACCCCCTCCCAGGGAAATCCGTGGGGTTTAAGTACCCTGCCATGTCAGCGGCCGCCTCCGATGCTTGGATGGGGCTGGCCGGGACGATGGCACGGCTGGCTCCATCACGGATGGAGCCGCTGGGACGGAGGTAGCCGTCATGGGTGTGTCAGCGGCCACCTCCAATGGTTGGATGGGGCTGGCCGGGACGATGGAGCGGCTATCTCCATCACGGATGAAGCCACTGGGACGGAGGTAGCGTCATGGGTCTACCTCCTCCCAGGGAAATCCGTGGGGTTTAAGTACCCTGCCATGTCAGCGGCCGCCTCCGATGCTTGGATGGGGCTGGCCGGGACGATGGCACGGCTGGCTCCAACACGGATGGAGCCGCCGGGACGGAGGTAGCCGTCATGGGTGTGTCAGCGGTCACCTCCAATGCTTGGATGGGGCTGGCCGGGACGATGGAGCAGCTATCTCCATCACGGATGAAGCCACTGGGACAGAGGTAGCCGTCATGGGTCTACCCCCTCCCAGGGAAATCTGTGAGGTTTAAGTACCCTGCCATGTCAGCGGCCGCCTCCGATGCTTGGATGGGGCTGGCCGGGACGATGGCACAGCTGGCTCCATCACAGATGGAGCCGCCGGGACGGAGGTAGCCGTCATGGGTGTGTCAGCGGCCACCTCCAATGCTTGGATGGGGCTGGCCGGGACGATGGAGCGGCTATCTCCATCACGGATGAAGCCACTGGAACGGAGGTAGCCGTCATGGGTCTACCCCCTCCCAGGGAAATCCGTGGGGTTTAAGTACCCTGCCATGTCAGCGGCCGCCTCCGATGCTTGGATGGGGCTGGCCGGGACGATGGCACGGCTGGCTCCATCACGGATGGAGCCGCTGGGACGGAGGTAGCCGTCATGGGTGTGTCAGCGGCCACCTCCAATGGTTGGATGGGGCTGGCCGGGACGATGGAGCGGCTATCTCCATCACGGATGAAGCCACTGGGACGGAGGTAGCGTCATGGGTCTACCTCCTCCCAGGGAAATCCGTGGGGTTTAAGTACCCTGCCATATCAGCGGCCGCCTCCGATGCTTGGATGGGGCTGGCCGGGACGATGGCACGGCTGGCTCCAACACGGATGGAGCCGCCGGGACGGAGGTAGCCGTCATGGGTGTGTCAGCGGTCACCTCCAATGCTTGGATGGGGCTGGCCGGGACGATGGAGCAGCTATCTCCATCACGGATGAAGCCACTGGGACAGAGGTAGCCGTCATGGGTCTACCCCCTCCCAGGGAAATCTGTGAGGTTTAAGTACCCTGCCATGTCAGCGGCCGCCTCCGATGCTTGGATGGGGCTGGCCGGGACGATGGAGCGGCTATCTCCATCACGGATGAAGCCACTGGAACGGAGGTAGCCGTCATGGGTCTACCCCCTCCCAGGGAAATCCGTGGGGTTTAAGTACCCTGCCATGTCAGCGGCCGCCTCCGATGCTTGGATGGGGCTGGCTCCATCACGGATGGAGCCGCCGGGATGGAGGTAGCCGTCATGTGTGTGTCAGCGGCCACCTTCAATGCTTGGATGGGGCTGGCCGGGACGATGGAGCGGCTATCTCCATCACGGATGAAGCCACTGGAACGGAGGTAGCCGTCATGGGTCTACCCCCTCCCGGGGAATCCGTGGGGTGTAAGTACCCTGGTATACCAGCAGTTGACCACGAAGCCTGAATGGAGCTGTCGTGGTTCCGGGTATGGATGTCATGCTGCCAGGTCGAGCCAGCGGCTACCTCCGCTGGAAGAATGGAGCTCCTGCGGAGATCCATGGAGCCGCGGGCTTCCCCGTGCTGGCTGGTTGGGTCCTTCGTTCAGGGCGGGCCATTGAAGAACCGGAGGCCGGGACAAGGCTGCCAGTCCAAAGGGGCGACTCTCTCTGCTAGGCGGGAGAAGTCGGAACCTTCGCGGGCTTATGCCTGTCGACTGAGACCTGGCTGTCGAAGTCTTGGAGGCTGGGACATGGCTGCCAGACAGAAGGGGCGACTCTCCGCTGGGCGGAAGGAGTCGGAACCCTCGCGGACTTATGCCGGTCTGCCAAAGCCTGCTGTAGGGTCGCCGGGGTTCACGTCGAAGGACGGGCATCGCCGTCAGAACAGGGGCCTCCGTCCTGGGTCCAACAACTTTTCTGGAGGTTCTCGTAACTGCGGGCCTGCCCGTTGAGGAAAGCCGAGGGCTGCGCTCGTGACGAGCTAGGTGGCCTTTGGAGGTCAGGACTCGGCTGCCAGACCGAAGGGGCGATTCTCTCCGCTGGGCAGATGGAGCCGGAACCTTCGCGGACTAACGCCTGTCGACTGGAACCTGCCATGATGAGTCCCTCTGTCGTGTGCCGCTGCTGCCAGAGGAGTATCCATCTGGGGAGCTCATCCTCGGACGCCAACTTGAAGGGCCCCGCGCCGCAGCTATCTCCAGCAGCCTATCGAGGTGAACCACCACCCACACACTGCTCTTGGGGGATCTTGAGCGCCGACTCTCGTGACGCGACCTCGAGGGGGAGCGAGAACGCAACAACTTCTTGCGGGACTTCTCCCTTCGTCTCCTGAGCTTCCTCAGCACCTTGTCTTGGGGGGGAACCCACACAATGGGGTCCGACGGCGGAGAAAGCTCCTTCTCGGCGACGTCATCGGCTGCAGAAGTGACTGAAAAACACGCCAAAGAGGCTGGAGAAGAATTAGGGACATTTTTCCCCCTCATGGGGTCATCAGAGGAGACGTGGCCTGCTTACACCAGGGCTCCGTCTCCCATACACACTCCCGCCCCTCCATTCAGGCCCTTCACTCGTCTGGAACGACGCCACAACCCCACTACCCTGAAGATCAGACTCTTGGGGAAGGGCCGCGGGCCTCTTCCCCGCAACGGACTTACCTCGTCCCCTACTCTGGGTAGGGGAGGGTGCTAGGGAAGCTCTGTCAGATGAGACGCCCGGCGAAGCAAGGGAGAAAGGGATGCTAGGCTTCTTAGGCGACCTCTTCGTCTCCTACTTCTTCTTGGTGCTATACCGCACCCACTCAGACTCCTGGGGAAGAGCAATGGGCCTCTTCCCCACAACTGACTTACCTCGTCCCCTACTCTGGGTAGGGGAAGGTGGCTGAGAAGCTTCATTCGACGAGGCATCGGGAGAAGTAAGCAGCGAGGAGAGGCTCGTCTTCCTATGTGACCTCTTGGATGCCTTCTTCTTGGTGCCGAAGCGCACCCACTGCACCTCGTTCCAGGACTCGCACTCCGGACACGTGGCTGTAGGAGAACATAAGCTGCCCCTACACAACGAACACAGAGAATAAGGGTAGGAAAGGGTATAGAATGAACACAATGGGTCCACGTGGGGACCGTGTAAGACACAATAGGGGGGTCAGGGACACAAAGGGTCGCACTGGGTAAGGAGAGAGCGTAGAGATGTTATCGCGACGCGACCAGAGAACTTACTGAAGATCGAGACCTGAGCAAGCACCCCGAGGTTAGCCTCAGGGTGTGTATCACTCCACCTGAGGTTACCCCTCATAGAAAACGGGACTAGGGTAAACTACACAAAACTCTGGACGGTTAGGAGGAGATCCCAGATACTCCTAAGAAAGTAGTTCGAGGTAAGTATTCCGTGTTGGAACAAAGTAATTTTCATGTCCTTCTCTGGCATTCTATTTCCAAGTTGCTCTTTATTATTTGTAATGGCACCATGTACTGTTCATGAATTACAGTAAATTACTATGAACTGTACAGGGAAAGGGTATGGGGAGGGGTATAACGATTGATGGACAAATAGAATTTGAGCAATACATTCAGTGCCAGAGCTGGAAAGGCCATTCAGTGACAAGGTGGAACTGCACTATGAAGTTGAAAGTTCAAAGAAGATGATCTGCAAGATAGAACAAGAAGTGGGAATCCATAGGGAAGAAAATAGAACTCTCTATCCCTCCAAGAAATATGAAAAAAAATTAATGAACTTGTAAGCTTGTATCCTGTGGATTAATGGTTACCACGAAATCCATACCCAAGGTAGTCAGCTGATTTAAATAACAAAAAGCACTCAAGTTTATGAATAACTTCCCATCTGAGACATTTTATCCCACCCAGGGTAGCAAAAGTCAAAGGCAAACTCTTGAAACATAAGACAAGGTTCTATGATTAATGAATGCCAGTAGCCTATTCTTCACACCTATACAGTACAGATATAAAAAACTTCTCTTTTCGTTCACTAAGGTTAATTCCAAAGAACATATGTACTCACCCACAGAACTGACAGCATTATAGATGCAAAGAATACACTTGGTCTAAAAAACAACTTCCATTATAGAAGAGATGCATGATAAAATCCTATTTTTGTTGGCGAAAATCTGAGGGTAGGACAATATGCCAGATCCCTTTAGGTGAATTGCAATATGGTGAGGGATTACTGTTCTTCATAAAGAGATGAGTGGTGCCAAATAAAATATGCTCAAAGCATTCTTAGACAATGTTCTCAAAAGGAATTTCGAGACTGGTATCACAATTCAGCCTAGTAAGAAATTGGTGTAGAAGAAAAACAGTCATCCTTAAGGATAAAATATTACAATTTCCTTTGAAGTACATCTACCAATCTTAAGCAAAATTCATAATAATGGGAGAGACTGAAAAAGGTGTGATTGAAGAAAGGGGTATATTACTGTGGCCATGCACAAAATCTAAAACATCTATGAATACAGCCTACTAATTTCCTTAGGACATACTGTATAAGTTCTATCTTTCATGTAAAGGGGGTCAAAACATGATGACGTAGGGCAAAGCCTCTTCTTAGATTAGGAAGTTTATCAGAATCTTAATCAGCAAGTAAGAGAATGCATAATTAGTAGTTTCTTGGTGGATTGAAGCCGAGGCCTAAATTTTCAGTAATTTATTAGTTCTTTTGGCCCGAGGCATGTTGTGAGGGCTACTGAGCACTTCAGGGATCTAAATTTTGTCAGTATGATGAAGGCCTGGGGCAGTTTACTGCAACTCATGAGAACCCAAATAGCAACTCTTCCTCTGGTCTCCCCTGGTGTGTTTACCCATATTGATCTTTGAGTCTCAAGAAATGTTGAAGGGAGCTTTGAGAAAAATGTCTCCATAAGGGGAAGATACATTTATTCTCAGTGGCAATGGTTCACTAGAACAAAGGTAGCCCTGATACTATGGATTCTATCCAATTGAGCAATTGCACTGTGGATGTGATACATATGAATGTTAATTAGAGCTACCAGTATCCCTATTATGGTTAAAAAAAAAAAAAAAAAAAAAGTGTTGATCATACACTGAACCACTACTCTAACTCCTTTTGGAAGTGTGGTGATTCTGAAGTCTGAAGCAATTTCTATTTGTACTTAACCATAAGTAACTTCATAAATAGTGATCATCAGATATTTAATCTCTCAATGACATGATTCCCTATCAATCGCTCTAGTTACGGCTCATTTTGAATTTGCCTACACATACACCGAATAGTCTGGCCTATTCTTACCTTATACACCTGACAACACCGAGGTTACCAAGCAAATCTTCTCTGCTCAAGGGGTTAGCTACTGCCATGTAATTGTTCAGTGGCTACTTTGATTTTGGTAAGGGTAGAGGAGACTTTTTAGCAATGGGTATTATTATTACTATTAAATGTAATATAATAAGTCTGTGTAAGGAAGCAGCTCTCCTAGGAGAACGACACTCCAAAATCAACACATTGTTCTTTGGTCTTGGGTAGTGCCACAGATTATGTACCATGGCCTTCCACTGTCTTGGATTACAGTTCTCTTGCTTGGGAGCACACACGGGCATGCTGTTCTATCTTATTTCTCTTCCTCTTGTTTTTTTAATTTTTTATAGTTTACACATGAATGATCTAATTTAATTGTTACTTTTCTTGAAATATTTTGATTGTTTAGTCTTCTCTTGTAGTTTGTTTATTTCATTGTTTCCTTTCCTCACTGGGCTGTTTTTCCCTGTTGGAGCCCTTGGGCTTATAGCATCATGCTTTTCCAATTAGAGTTATAGCCTGGCTTTTAATAATAATAATAACAATAGAAATTTTAAATATGACGAACAATGTCATGACTAGATTCCTAATAAGGTGAGGGAAAAAAATGTGTAACAGAAAACAACAGATAGCTGATGAGCAGGTGATAGGTGAGAAACAAGAGTGATTAAAAAAAAAAAAAACAGCAAAAGAATTGAAGGGGTTACTGTGAAGACCCGATGTTGATGACTTTCATGTTATTAGTAAAGGCAGGTAAAGTGTGAGTATGATTCAAACCTTGGTCCTTTATGGCAGGGTTTTGCATTTTGTTTAAGAATTCAAGGAAGAAAGAAAACAATACCTTCCTGCAACCTTCTGAGTGGCTTAAGAGAAATGATACTCTGTAAAGCTTGCTTACCCATTTTGTCAAAGCCAAAGCAAGATCGAAAATTGTTTTAAGGGACTGGTCCCCATCTGAAGCTCAATTCGGTGGTTCATCATAGGCCTTTTTTAAAGACATGAGAGCCGTCATTACATTCTCTTGGCGAACAGGAATGTTTATAACTCTTCCTTAAATTTGACAGTACAGTACCCACGAAGAGGAAAGATCAGCTCCTTTCAGTTTGAAGATCTGCCTCAATGCTATGCATTAGCCTTTTACTGCTGAAACTGAAAGGAGTTTCTCACTGTGTAGGGAAACTAAAAAGTCTGCTATACGTTGGAAATAAGGCTCCGAGAGAAGTGGCCCTTACATGGCACCAATCACAGAAGATGGCCCATTTGGCTTAGTAGATTGTCGTGGGTGATCTTCCAAGGAATCCAGACATCTCTCTATGCAGTGTCGTGAAAAGCCTCTTGATCTGAGATGCTGGATAAGCTCCACTCAAGAAAATACAAGCATATGAGGGAGCGGTGATGTTTCTGAAGATGTGATTGGCAGAGAGGATCTCATCGATTAGGTAACATCAGAAAGTCCGGATACCTTTCTGCATGCGGCCACCTGGGGGCTATCAACATCATCTTGAGATTTAGGGTCGTCCCACACAGTCAAGATGTTCCTTGCCACTCAAGGATGAAGAGAACACTCTGATACAACGACTGGCCCGTCAACTTAATTTATCAGCTATCTCATTCCTTTTGCCAGGAATGAAACAGGCCAACAACTGCACTGCATTGTTCTGAGCCCATTTAAGGGCCTTTATTGTTAACTCACAGAGGAGCCGAGAAACAGTATCTCCTTATTGTTGATGTAAGCCACTATCACTATAGGCTATCACACTGTTGGAAGGACTGTAGTGCTAGCAGCAGAGATGTCTACATTTCTATTATGTTAATATGAAGGTTCCTCTACATTTAACCAGATGCCTGCAATGACAAGCTTTCTTGGACTTGTACCCCATCCTTCTTTCAATGCATACATGATGAATAGAAGTTCCAGAGTAGGGTATTCCTAAGGAGACCCTGAGTGCTTTTTAGGAAGGTTTAGGCAAACTCCAAAGTTCAAAATTATGAGATGCACGAGCAACAAAGTGTAATTCCTATCAAATAGCGTGTGCATTCCAAAGGCCATGCAAGCTCACATGCAGATGAGAGAGATCCAGTTAGAGAGCGCTCATAATTATGGGTGCACGAGTTTAAAATTTCTAGCTAGAGACTTATCAGGTCCTTTGATTGGCCAGACAGTACTAAATTGGATCGATTTCTTTGGTTATGGCTCATTTTTCCATGGCTTACACATACTGAACACGGAATAGTCTGGCCTATTCTATCCATATTCTCCTCTTGTCTTTACACACCTAACAACGCTGAGATTACCTAACAATTCTTTTTCTCTTAAGTGGCTACTTTCTACTTGGCAAGGGTAGAAGAGACTCTTTAGCTATGGGAAGCAACTCTTCTAGAAGGACACTCCAAAATCAAACCATAATGGTTTCTCTAGTCTTTGGTAGTTCCATGGCCTCTATCCCATGGTCTTCCACTGTCATAGGGTAGTGCTTTCTTGCTAAAGGGTACACTTGGTCACACTGTTCTACTGCATTTCTCTTCCTCTTGTTATTTTGAAGTTTTTATAGTTTATATATGAGAGTTTTATTTTAATGGTGTTATTACTCTTAAATTTCTGTTGTATTCTATTTCCTTATTTCCTTTCCTCAATGGGCTATTTTTCTTGTTTGAGCCCTTGGGCTTATAGTACCCTTCTTTTCCAACTAAGGTTGTAATTTAGCAATGATGATGATGATGATGATGATGATGATGATGATGATGCCTACCCTACAAATTTCTAGACATGGTTTCCATAAAACGGATTTTGAAGCGAAGCAAAAAATCTATTTTTGGGTGAGATGGCCATGTTATCCTGATGGAATCTTCCTACAGACAGCTTTCTAAGGGATATTTGGCTACAGTGATACTCCCAGAAAATTGACCATAGGTCTCCAGAATTCTAACTCCTGGCGCGAGTATCCTTAAAATTTCTCTTAAGGATATCGCATAATATCAGGGGACGTATATCTTGATACGACACATGGCAATCTTCACCCCGAATAGCATTTTCGCTTCAAGGGGGAAGAGTGGCAAAATTGAAGGGGAGCCGTTATCAAGGTTACCCTTCCTCCTCTACTATTACAGGGCTCCAAGATGGCGCTCATTCTTATTTTGGTAGCGATTTTGCACGGTGTTCTCCCTGTTCATCTAGCGTTCTAGATCGTTTCTTTTGAGGATTAATTATGCATTCTCCAGCATCTTCTGCATTGAGCAAGAAACACCCTACCTTTCTTGTTCCTGCCTCCAGAGCCTTCCCCTTCAAGTCGAAGGCATTCCAGACTGTTGCCAAGGCAGTTAAGGCAGGCAAACCATGCCCTACACTAGAGGAGTGCAGGTCTTTGTCGTTAGCCCTGCCCACGGATGAGAAGGAATGGAAGGAGGTCCACTTAACCTTCTCAGTAGGAACGCTAGATGCAGATATCGCGGGACAGCAGTTCAGCGAGAATCTCCCTAAACTGTCAGACTTTCTCTTGCGAAGGGAGCAAGAGACGAAAGAGAGACTTTCCGCCTCCCTGTCCCTCCAGAACTACATCGAGATGTGTGCAGGCCACAACAGCACCCCAGACATGCTCACAGTCCTGGCCAAGATGTATACTGTATGGCCACCTTAGTAAAGGACCTGTACGCCTTCATAAAGGCTAGGAGAGCCTGTAGGGAGTTCATGTTTACTTCTGCGACAGTAAAACATGAACCCAGGAAGTTGATTTCTTCCAGCATCTGGGGTAAGGACCTCTTCCCGAGTGAAGCGATCAAAGAGGTAGTTGAGAAAGCCGCCACGGAGAATAGGAACCTTCTCCAGAAGTGGGGCATCTCTTCAAAGAGGAAGTCTTCCCCGGATGGGGATCCCCAACCAAAGCAGAAGTCAAAGAAGCCAAGACTACCTTCTCGGCTAAAAAAATTGGAAAAACACTAAATGTAAATTCTGGTATATCAAATGGAGGAAAAGGACTAGTCAGGGACATATGTGATGTAGAGGGAGAAATAGAAGCTCTAGAATGAATAGAAGTCATATCATAAACATCAAAAAGCTAATTATATATGCTAATAAAAAGAAGCGACACTGGTCAACATGCAGTCCCTACCTAGGTTAAAAGATGAATGGGGTGCATCATGTTTAAATCTCTTAACATTTTTATCCTACTTCTGTATGAGCCTATATTTAGCATAATCTAATACTATTTGATCTTGGAGATCAATGCAGTCATCACATCTATCTTAAATTAAACAATCTTTGCCTCTACAGACTGCATAATCTAATGTGGGTTAAATCTACTGTAGATCAGTACACAGAGGTCTTATAATAGATTACACAATATCTTATCTCAGAACACATACCATGAATATCAAGTTAAAAAAGTAATAGTACCTCACTATCCTCAAAAGCCTGATTAATGACCAAACATACCACCACCCAATGAGATGTCAACGCACTGTAACTTGGCGAAAATAAGGATTTCCAACGAATGGCCCCACAAAGCAGCAAATAGTTATGGAGATATCAAAGAGCTAGTTATAAGAAACCAATATGAAACCTCTAATTTTTTAGTTTGTCAACCAAAGGTGCTTTCAAAATGTTATATAGCAAATGAATGTTAGGTAAGATTATTTAAAATGATAATTTATGGAAACTAAGAGAAAAAATCTGGTTACTTTCAAACACATTATGAAAACAATGTTCATGTATGAAAATTATTTCATCTTTGTATTACATAAACTAAATTTAAGGATCAAGAAATGGGAGTAAGCTATGATTTCATGTTGCACTAGTTAATTTCTAAAATAGTTATGCAGTGCTATAAGAATGCAAAAAGCATTCTTTTTGTTTACTACATACCAGTATACAACATAAAATCCAAAAAAATTATAAAGCTTCAAAGTCAATGACCAACAAACCCTACTAATACTCCTGAATCTTAATCAAAATCTAGCATTCATGTGAAGTAAAGGAATTTTAGTACAACATACCTGAATACCAATTATCATAAACTTCTGTCAGCTTCTTAACATACAGTACTATTGTACTGTACTCTGTAATTTAGAAATAAAACTTGTTTTATAATCATAAATTTCATGGAATTGAAGTTCCCTGTAAATAAAATATTTAGCAAATGAACATCTATGATGCATAAAAAATCAAATCATGTTTCTTCAGTTTTGCTAAAGCTGCTTCATCAATTTATACATAATCTTTATGTAATTTGAAAAATCATAAGTACAATATATCATTGACTAGTCATTGGTTACAGAATATAGTACTGTAATCTTGTTATGAAATTCTTTTTGTTAAATATTAAAAATACAGTAGAAATTTCTAAGACTACTTTAGGCAATCCCTGTTAGAGATCAGATTTTTTTTTTCATCAATAATCTGGTTCAACAACTTCATAATGAAAATATTACTATAAACAAAAGGCTACTTAATTTCATTACATAGCTATAAACAGACATAATAGACATTTTCTAAACCTACAGACCAAAACAACCTTATTACTATAACCATAGCCACCAAGGCTAAACTAACACATTACTACATTTACTGGTAATCAAGAAAACTTTTATTCATACTAAAGTGAGTTTGAATACTTTTACTAAAAGTACTAAAGATAAACAAACAAGAAGCACAATGGACCACATTTAAATATTAATACAGTCTGATTTCCTTATACAAGGATTCACTTGTACTGTACATGGTTATCATTTGGTAACGATTTATAAAATTATACAAAGAAATTCACTTATATACAACCAGCCAAAAAGGTGGTATAAAGAAGCAAATAACTTCCCAGAGAATAGGATCACTATCTATTCTCCCAAGGATAAAGGAAACTCCTCCAACATTGTGAGACTTCTGGTTAGAAATGAAAAGTGGTTGGAAAAAAAAGAAAAATATCTTTTCAAGTATATTTAAAGTACAAAAATATAATGGATGAAAATATATTTCAATGATTATGTACAGGATCTAATACTAAATATTTAATTCTTTAAATATTTTGATTAATATCTCCTTATTTTTAAAGTTTCAATCAGAGCTGAAATGACTAAAATGCTAAATGCACCAATCAACACCACTGTGCAGAAGCAACAATGTTACGGCTAAAGTGTTTTCTGTACTTAACAGACATATTTCAGGTATCATATTAGGTGGAATAGTGTTTACATAGCAATGAGAAATAATAAAGCTTCTAGAAAATGTTTTACTGGTAAGATCAATATACTGCTCACAGTATAGCCCAGTTTGTATATAAATAAACTAAAGCATTGTTAAGGGCTTTTTAAAACACCCTCTGCATAGAAAGGTATACATGCTTAAAAAATTGTAGACAATCCAGATATAAACTTCTGCAAGTAACAGTACTGATTTTTTTTATCATCTTCAAGAAAAATAATTTAATTAACAAATGGGCTGACTGACCTACCCCTATAACTAAATTAATCCTAAATAAATTTCAATCAATTATGCATTTCATAACATCTCTGTTGAGAACGAGAGCCACTTAATTCAGTTTATAGAAATAGAAGACACAGGGCCATCAATTAATTTCATCTACAAATTCTTTGTTGTCTCTTTGTTTTCTTAATTCGTTTTTTCTCTTAAGCAAAATTCAGCTAAAAAGGGGGAAGGATAGGCAGTTTAGGCTACCTTGAAAAAATTAAATTACCTTCATTACCAGACCACTTAAGCATCCGGCAGAGGGAAGACTTGAAATACAGTTTATAAATGGAGCTAAAATAACGTCTCAATAAAAAAATGACACTTTGTTTTTTTACTAACAAGCAAAAGAAATACATGTTTATATTGATTTCCGTTAGCACACCGAGTACCACTAAACATAAACAATAATTGAAAACAAGATGGTAATACAGAGCAATTTTGCCTGTTATGAAACCATCCAAGTTAAAAACTTTAAAACTTTTTCACATCTGAAATCAGTAGGTAATTTCCATGATCCTGTTGTCATTTCCAAAACAATTCAAATAGATTGAAACACTTTAAAAAAGGCAATAATATTCATGACAGATTATAAAAAAGTAGTACATCATCTCCTACAGTAAATCTATAGTAGAACAATACTCTTGTTCGGCAATTGTATAAACTATCATTTTGCAAAACTATAAAATCTAGCAGCAAAAAAATGTTTCTTGGCTACTTCACAATACCCAATTGTAATTACCTGTATAGCTAAAAGTTCTGGATCTGGATGGCAAATGGGGATACCAGCAAGATTTCAGATGTCACTTTATCTTTTTTTTTATTTCTCATTTTCCACCACAGTCTGAAGATACGGTACAATATGGCATTACTGGGGAAACTGGCAGTGTTTCTATGTGGCCAAATGTAGAGGATTTTCTAATGTTGTTAACTGATACACTTATAACTTGGATGATTTCTTGTTCAGTGTGCATTTAATACGATATGACAATAGAGGAAATATCAAGTGCTTGAAAGAATCCAAAAATAAATAGGATGAAAATCATGAAGCCATAGAATAAATACACAAATACCTAGGATTAAGAGTTGACTACTTACACCAAGAATTATTGCCAAAATAATTGCCTTTTGGCATGATTTTGAAGCCCTCCAAAACACCCAGTTATCAGATATACTTTTACAAACTTGCGAGGATTAATGTTCCAATTCCAGTTACCTTTTTTCATTAAGGCAGAAAACAGGCAAATATAGGGAAAAAGAAAGAACATCTGGTATTCAATTATTTTGGAAAACCATATGACTGAATACAAAGGTAAGAAACAAGATGTGAGAGAGGTGTTTCTGAAAAGCACGTTAGAGTAGTACTGTATAGGATATGTACAGAGATAACCACATATGAGAGAAGCTCTGTTTGGATTTGCAATAGAGATTAGGTAAGGGTCAGCTTACACAAAGGATTGGCTTTTACATCTCTGACCTCATGATTGGCATCCCATCATCATAAGTAAGAGAAGGGGTTAAAAAAGTCCTTACCAGTTGTTGGGATGGCAACAATTGTCAAAAGGAACATGAATTCTGATCTAAAGAAGGTACATACATACATACATACATATACCAAAGGCACTTCCCCCAATTTTGGGGGGTAGCCGACAACAACAAGAAACAAAACAAAAAGGGGACCTCTACTCTCTACGTTCCTCCAGCCTAACCAGGGACTCAGCCGAGTTCAGCTGGTACTGCTAGGGTGCCACAGCCCAACCTCCCACAATTCCACCACAGATGAAGCTTCATACTGCTGAGTCCCTACTGCTGCTACCTCCGCGGTCATCTAAGGCACCGGAGGAAGCAGCAGGGCCTACCGGAACTGCGTCACAATCGCTCGCCATTCATTCCTATTTCTAGCACGCTCTCTTGCCTCTCTAACATCTATCCTCCTATCACCCAGAGCTTTCTTCACACCATCCATCCACCCAAACCTTGGCCTTCCTCTTGTACTTCTCCCATCAACTCTTGCATTCATCACCTTCTTTAGCAGACAGCCATTTTCCATTCTCTCAACATGGCCAAACCACCTCAACACATTCATATCCACTCTAGCCGCTAACTCATTTCTTACACCCGTTCTCACCCTCACCACTTCGTTCCTAACCCTATCTACTCGAGATACACCAGCCATACTCCTCAGACACTTCATCTCAAACACATTCAATTTCTGTCTCTCCATCACTTTCATTCCCCACAACTCCGATCCATACATCACAGTTGGTACAATCACTTTCTCATATAGAACTCTCCTTACATTCATGCCCAATCCTCTATTTTTTACTACTCCCTTAACTGCCCCCAACACTTTGCAACCTTCATTGACTCTCTGACGTACATCTGCTTCCACTCCACCATTTGCTGCAACAACAGACCCCAAGTACCTAAACTGATCCACCTCCTCAAGTAACTCTCCATTCAACATGACATTCAACCTTGCACCACCTTCCCTTCTCGTACATCTCATAACCTTACTCTTACCCACATTAACTCTCAACTTCCTTCTCTCACACACCCTTCCAAATTCTGTCACTAGTCGGTCAAGCTTCTCTTCTGTGTCTGCTACCAGTACAGTATCATCCGCAAACAACAACTGATTTACCTCCCATTCATGATCATTCTCGCCTACCAGTTTTAATCCTCGTCCAAGCACTCTAGCATTCACCTCTCTCACCACTCCATCAACATACAAGTTAAACAACCACGGCGACATCACACATCCCTGTCTCAGCCCCACTCTCACCGGAAACCAATCGCTCACCTCATTTCCTATTCTAACACATGCTTTACTACCTGTGTAGAAACTTTTCACTGCTTGCAACAACCTTCCACCAACTCCATATAACCTCATCACATTCCACATTGCTTCCCTATCAACTCTATCATATGCTTTCTCCAGATCCATAAACGCAACATACACCTCCTTACCTTTTGCTAAATATTTCTCGCATATCTGTCTAACTGTAAAAATCTGATTCATACAACCCCTACCTCTTCTAAAACCACCCTGTACTTCCAAGATTGCATTCTCTGTTTTATCCTTAATCCTATTAATCAGTATTCTACCATACACTTTTCCAACTACACTCAACAAACTAATACCTCTTGAATTACAACACTCATGCACATCTCCCTTACCCTTATATAGTGGTACAATACATGCACAGACCCAATCTACTGGTACCATTGACAACACAAAACACACATCAAACAATCTCACCAACCATTCAAGTACAGTCACACCCCCTTCCTTCAACATCTCAGCTTTCACACCATCCATACCCGATGCTTTTCCTACTCTCGTTTCATCTAGTGCTCTCCTCACTTCCTCTATTGTAATCTCTCTCTCATTCTCATCTCCCATCACTGGCACCTCAACACCTGGAACCGCAATTATATCTGCCTCCCTATCATCCTCAACATTCAGCAAACTTTCAAAATATTCCGCCCACCTTTTCCTTGCTTCCTCTCCTTTTAACAACCTTCCATTTCCATCTTTCACTGTCTCTTCAATTCTTGCGCCGGCCTTCCTTACTCTCTTCACTTCTTTCCAAAACTTCTTCTTATTCTCTTCATATGACTGACCCAGTCCCTGACCCCACCTCAGGTCAGCTGCCCTCTTTGCCTCACGTACCTTGCGCTTTACTTCCACCTTTTGCTCTCTATATTTTTCATACTTCTCTATACTATTACTCTGCAGCCATTCTTCAAAAGCCCTCTTTTTCTCTTCCACTTTTACCTTCACTCCTTCATTCCACCATTCACTGCCCTTCCTCATGCTGCCTCCAACAACCTTCTTGCCACATACATCACTTGCAATCCCAACAAAATTTTCTTTTGCTAACTTCCACTCCTCCTCTAAATTACCAGTTTCTCTTACTCTCACCTCGTCATATGCCATTTTCAACCTTTCCTGATATTTACTTTTTACCCCCGGTCTTATTAGCTCTTCAACCCTCACTAGCTCCCTTTTACATCCACCTACTCTATTCCCCCACTCTTTTGCTACAACTAATTTTCCTTCCACCAAAAAATGATCAGACATACCGTTAGCCATACCCCTAAACACGTGCACGTCTTTCAATCTTCCAAACATTCTCTTAGCTATCAACACATAATCCATTAATGCCCTTTCTACTACTCTTCCATTTGCCACTCTTACCCATGTATACTTATTTTTATCTTTCTTTTTAAAAAAGCTAGCACTTATTACCATCTCTTGTTCAACACACATATCTACCAGTCTCTCACCACTCTCATTTTCACCTGGTACGCCATATTTCCCAATGACACCTTCTACCTCTCCAGCACCCACTCTAGCATTTAAGTCACCCATAACAACTACATAATTCCTTCTACCCAGTCCTTCTACACACCTAGTTAATTCATTCCAGAACTCATTCCGCTCTTCTTCACTTTTCTCACTACCTGGCCCATACGCACTGACAAACGCCCAACATTCCCTACCCAACCTAACCCTTACCCACATTAACCTAGATGATAACTCCTTCCATTCCACTACTTTACCTGTCATCCATTCACTCAACAATAAAGCCACACCCTCTCTCGCTCTTCCCCTTTCAATCCCAGACACTCTACCAGACATTTCACCAAACATCACTTCACCCTTTCCTTTCATCTTTGTCTCACACAAGGCCAATACATCCATCCTTTTACTTCTAAACATACTTCCAATCTCACATCTTTTACTCTCTATCGTACTACATCCACGCACATTCAAACACCCCAAAACTAGAGTGCGGGGAGCAGTCACTCTCCCCCCAGCTCCATCTCTTTGTTGCTGTCTCACAGGATACTTTTACAGGAGAGGGGGTTCCCAGCCCCCTCGTCCCGTCCCTTTTAGTCGCCTCTTACGACACGCAGGGATAACGTTGGCGCTATTCTACTTTATAAAAAATTTAAAATGTCTGGCTATATTGTCTTATAAAATATAACTCTTAAAGGAATAATGTGCAAATTTGGGAGAACAATTATCAAACAAGCTTTTGAACATAATAAAGAACCAAGATCCCATTACTGTTAAGTAGTTAACATGCTGGCAAAACATCTTTTATAATGTTTCACAGATAACACACTACTGCTATAACCAAATAAAACAACCATAACTACTCCAAGTTCTGCAGGTAGTAACATTCTTAACAAAGTACCTTTCAATTTGATGAGACTATATTAGCTAAAGCAAAAGATTCATTAGAAGAAACATAGGTATAGAATTTTTGGCCACAATTCTAACAAATAAAATCTTTTAAGTTTTTTTATATAGTAATTATAAAAAAACACATATATTCCAATTAAAAATATACCAAGTACTGTACCTCAAAAATTACTACTATTGCCTCTATCATATAAAGATCGTCTTGATTTCACCACTTTTATAAATACTGTACTGTAGTATCTTTCATTCAGCTACAAAGATGCTCTAAAATGCATGCAACACCAAATTATGGCTTATGCTAGAAAATTTTTTATTGTTAACGTATGTTCTGCTATTTTGTAATGTTTCTCAAAAATTATACTTGTTCACATAAAAAACCGGAACCTTGGTAACTACAGTAGTCATAGAATACTGAGAAGAATTTCCATTTAGGTAACTACAGTAGTCATAGAATACTGAGAAGAATTTCCATTTAGGTAACTACAGTAGTCATAGAATACTGAGAAGAATTTCCATTTAGGTAACTACAGTAGTCATAGAATACTGAGAAGAATTTCCATTTAGGTAACTACAGTAGTCATAGAATACTGAGAAAAATTTACATTTAAATCCAAACTATTAAACTGAAAGATGAAAAAATTTTTGGAAATAATCTGCTTATCACAAGTACATTACTTTAAAGTGGCTTATTTGTGCATCCCATGAATCCCAGACGAGTCAATCCTCTTTTATAAGAATACATTTAGACAGCTCAAGTAGATCACTACTTGCAGCTATGGTCCCTCAAGTCTCAAGTAGTTAAATTATTCATTATTTGTGTGCCTGTTGACTTTCAACAATGAGCTGGGATTCTCAAACTTTTAGAACTATTAAGGATTTCTGTGCAACATTTCAATTTCATTTCTCACTTTCTTCTTTCCATTACTCTATTTTATCTTTCATAGAGCTGATGATAGCATTAATAATGCAAAAGAATTTTTTAATGTACTCATGCTTACTTTTAAGGGCAGCTCTAGCAATTCCCATCACTGGACCAAAGGTAATTTCAGAAGTTTCTGTATGAACAATACAGTGGTTTACTTTCTGCTTTTGTCACCAACTCTAACTTTTTTTTTCTCTTTTAATTTTTTGTAAATTTTCTAACAATTTTATTTGCTAACTCATGGGGTGTCAAGACTTCCATTTATGTAACTACTGTAATGCTGTCACCTTGTCTCTAAGGTACATGATTGTGCCAACAAGTAATGGGCTATTAGCTTCTATTTTCTGTTTATTTATTGACTTGGCAGTGCCAAATACATTTATTCTGTTAAGAGATACCAAATGGCTATCAATTTCTCTTTTATATGTATTTAATAATTTGCCAGTGACAGACAAATTAATTCTGTACAATATACAGTATAGCTATCAGCTTCTATTTTCTGTGTAGTTTCTGATTTGCCAGTGTCATGCAATCAAGTTTCTTTTTTATTTATCATGGTTACAGTAGTTTTCCTGGATCTTCACTTTTGTAGTTAATCTCTAACATACTTGGTTTTCTAATTAATGCTAGCAATTAGAACTTATTTCAAGGAAATTGTCTTTTGCTTTAATACTGTGCATAATATTCTTAGTTTAGTTTTGAAGGAGGAAGGAAGTAGTTCATTCATTATTCTATACTACAGTATATATATTCACTATTATAGAGCAGTTGGAATGTTTCAAATACTCTCTTTTCACTTTGCCTTTGTTGTTCATTGGGTTTCGATTACCTTTCACAAGATGGTTAGGCCCAGATAGCTCTCCCTGATTACTGAAGTCTTCTACAAGGACTTAATTTTTGTATTTAATATTTAAGGATGAGTGACATAAAGTCGGAACTAATGTATGTTGAACCAACATAAAGCCAGGGATTTTTGTATTTTGGCTCAAGGTTAAACAAGCAGTGTATTTCAACAACTCCTTCCCTTGGAAAGTCACTCTCAGTATTTCAAGATACTTCTCCCTTTTTGTTTCATATAGTCATCTCAGCATGACAAACGACCTCTCTTGTCCATTCAAGTTAATTTTAACTGTACAGCATAAGCAGCTCAGCCTATCTCCCACCCAAGTTACTAAACTATTTGAGCAAATTTTAAAGTAATAGATGTGATGAAGAAAAAATCGTCTACATACTAATCAAAAGCTCTTCTTAATATTTTAATTCTGTTGCAGATGGATCAGACTCCACATACGGTGATTCAGTTAAACATGAGAAACCTATGAAGCGGTAAGCACATGTGCTAACCTACCTGGGTTATCATTTAGTTCTGTAATCAGACCATTGAGTTTCATATACGATGCACAAATAAGCTATGTAAAAGCAATGGGTTTATATTTGAATGAATATATTTTGTTTTCTAAAAGCATTGTATCTTTGTTTCTCAACTTCTTCATAACAAAAGAAGTTTCATACCTACTTTTAAAAATTTCATGAATTATTTTTTCATAACCTTATCATTAGTTATTTTCTAGTTTTCTGAAAACACAAATTCAAATTATGTACATAACTTATTTTACCTACATAAAAATTTCAAACACTATTTTGTGCTATGTCATATCTATTCCTGCAAATTCCCCCCTGATTTGAGTATAATATTTCCCTTTTATGCTGTACTTACATAAGTAGACTAGGTAACATTCATTTTCCAGAGAGCCCTTACTGGTCTAAGGAGCTAACCATAATGACTATAAACCTGAACACACCAGCTTTTCCAAAAGCCTTATTTCTTAAACAAAACACAGGTACATAACACGCGAGATGCACTCAAAACCCCTATTACAGTACACCTTCACCAATAGTATTTCCTTCAGTACTTTAAGATTCATTGCCCCTTTTTACCCTGTCTATCAGACTTCTGTTGAATGATGATCTTATTCTTCTCTCTTGTGACTTTGGTCTGGGGTTGTGGATGCTTGGCTGCTTGCTCTGCAGCTTGCATTCGCGTTCGTTTTGGCAACAGTGGAGCACCTGGACGTGAAGGCAAGAGAGGACGACGGCGACCAGATGGATCTGCTTCCGGATGCACTGAACTAGTAGGCATGGGTTGATAAGATGGGCCTAGATGAAGATAAACATTTGGTTCATACAATTACAATAAAGAATCACTTTACAGTATTATCCCACGTTACGTTATCAATTGATTCCAAGAGACCCGACGTAAGTCAATTTTCGATGTAGGTCAGACTTTCACCTCATAAAGTGAGTTCTTTGTTCCTAAATTGTACCGACGTAAGGTCAGGTAATACAAAATGGTGTGGATTTTATTTTTGCATTCATTACTTGAGGATGAGGGACGTTACATAGAAACTGATGTAAGCTGAACCGACAAAGAGGGGTATTACTGTACTTATTATCTATTTTCTGAGTTATCCTTGTCTAAATTAACAGTTTACTTCTTGAGCTTAAAACTTCAATATTCATAGCTGGTTATCATAGTTATCACTCCTGAGATAGAGCAACATGACTATTGAAATAACTGACCAAACCTTCTTGCATATATTTGTAAATTACTAAGATTTCTCAATAGAAGGAAGTACAGTATATTGCTGAATATAATTACCATAGAGAACTGCCCTCTCAAATAGCAGCAAACTTAAATGGAATCATCTTCACGATGACCAATAAAATCAAAATTTCAATTACTGTAAATCAAGGCTAAACAACCTACCAGTATATGTGAGTCTCTTATTGTCAATAAACTGACTAGTCCTTTCAATAACAAAATACATTATTGATAATTGCATAAAAGTTTTCTTTAAAAATTGAAAACTACCCAAAATTTGTTTGGTTGTCTAACAATCTATCGGTACCACTTAGGTATCCATGAACTATGAGACAAAAAAACTCTATACGAAAACTTAAAATGTAAAATGCCTCTTATAATTTTTTCTACCCAAAATAGAGCATTTTATAAGCACTTTAAAAACTGATGATCTTTACACCCACACACAGTAAAAAGGCAATCTATATGAATCTACAAAATATGCTTCCAAAAAGTTCAATAATCTTATAAACCTTCAAAAAGTTTTTTTTTTACAATGCTTGCATCCACAAAAATATCTGAATTATTATACATTTCTAGTTTCATCAAAATAACTATAAATGAAGCAATGACCAAATTAATTTTCCCTTAATTAAAAATACACTATTCAAATATAAAATGAAAGGATGACAACATAAGCACAAAATTGCTAAAGTAAAACAAAAGCATGTAAAAAATAATAAACTAATTCAAATCAAATACTTGAAATTGCTGCTTAGGGATTTTTAAACTAACTTTAAAAAAGCATAGGTGAACTTGCTGTTTCATCATTTACAATTTCTAATCTAAAGTCAAAGAAGACCCTAACACAATTACTATATAAAAGTAAAAAATTAATACACATGACAAGTAGAGTATTCATGCACTCATTACTGAATCCTGAATTATACACTAAATAACGACAAAAAATAAGAAATTTTGAAATAAATTTTTATTTTTATAGCTATACCAACATGTACCCTTTAAATAGGGAATACATTTGAAGCACTGGCTGAGATGGCTGTTGAAATCATTAATGAGGTAGGTAATGACATGTGGTGAGCGAGGGCAAGGAGTCCCACTCACAGTCTATCGAAAGCTCTTCACTTAAAACCTCTCAGCTCAGGACTGGGACAGGAAGTTGAGGTGAGAATTTTAACTCAAAGGACAAAGGTTTGTATAGCTAGGAAAAATACAAATTACTTTTAAAATTTGTTATTTGTTCCTTTGCGTAAAAAACCACTTGTCCTTCAAGTAGGGAGACTGACTGATTGGTAGGTTGGAAAACCTAACTGATTGGTTAATTTTCTTCCCTGGTAATGTCAACCTACCTGATTCTGTATAGGAATGAAGGGGATAACTCCAGCAACCTTCTATCTGTCTTATCATTGGAATGAATAGTCTGATAAGGCCTGACCTGTCCAAGAGGATTGGTATGCGGTCAGAGGAGGGATCCTTTCCCATGAAGGGGATAGCAGTCCTGAATAATATACCTGGCGTATGATGATCAACGGGTTGGTATATATTTCTTCTATATTTTTATATTCTAAAGAATGGAACTAAAAAAAAGGAGCTTACCTTACTGCATCAAGTCAGATCCAGCGAGTAATGCTTTGACTAATTCATCCCCAAGAAAAGGGAAAAAAGACTGGAGAAGAAGAGCCAGTCATTCTACCTTCATTGCAAACATACATCTATATGCAACCAAAGACATGATGCTTACTGTCTGGCATGGGAGCTGGGTTTCCTACACAACTACTTGAACAGCCACCACAAGACCAAAAGCAAAGGTGTCCAGGAACTAGTGGGTACTCCTTTAGATTAAAGGCCATGAAGGTGGTCTGGTGAATACAAACCACAACCTTTAACACCTGGCACGCTGTAAAGTTCCTCTTGAAGGCAAGAGTGAGGCCTAACACCTGACTTAGCGAGTTACGGTCCTAGCTTGTATTTTGACCTTTTCAGCAGTCGAGGCAATTCACGAGAGATCGTCTCAAGAAGTCAGAAAGAAATTGAGTTCCTAGACACCACTTTCTTGGTTCTGCCAGTGTTAACGAAGAGCTACTGCACTCAGGTCCAAGATGTTAGGTCTTCTCCAGGACATGGAAAAGGGCTCAAACCTTACGTCGTGTCTCGGTGTGTTCCGAGTTTTGGCCATGCAGCCTAGCACTAAACTAAGAGATCTCCTTCCACCTCTCAGTGTGGAAGATTAAAGCAGAGACCGCGTAACTTGCCTAAACTTTTTGCTGATGCTAAAGCACAAGAGACAGTCTTGACTTGAGAGTTAGAACCCTGACTGACAGCCTTCTAAATGGCTTAAACAGGTATGAGTGATAGCCTCCAGAATGAGGGACACGTCCCCCTCTGGGCCTAACGTCCCGGAATGTGCAAGACTGTTTGAAGAGCCTCATGAGCATAGTCAACTCCTATGAGAAGTCTATCCCCTTCTGATGATCAAGGCTGAGAGGTAGCCTCGACAGAGGCGACTCAGAGGAGTTTCTCTCGGCAAAGGAAGAGGAGACAATCCACAATCTGCTCTAGAGATGATAAAACTAGAGAAGAAGCCCTTCTATGACATCAATTAAAGAGGATGGCCCACTTTCCCTGGGATAGTGAAAGCCATAGGGAGTTCTCTCGCAATCACGACTGGGTAGAATAGGTTACCATTCAGCATGAGGCCATCTGGAAACCCCCAGGGTCAACCTGAGTTCCAGTGTAATCACCACACGGTTGATGAGTAGGAGGATCAGGGTTGAATGAAGGAAAGGCATAATCATTCTCGTGATCCCATGGTTGTTGGAAGGCAACTTCGATCTAGACCGAGGAAGAAAACATGGGAAGCTTCCTGTTTAGCCACGTGACAAATACATTAATTCTCAGAAACCAGAAGCCCCTCCATTACACAAGAATGTAGGGGCCACTCTGACCTTACAACCTTCCCTGGCAACTGAGTGTATCTGATAGTCTGTTACTCTTGCCCAGAATATATTTGGCTGAATACTCAATGACATGAAATGCCATCACGATGAGCAGCTGCTTCATCAGCTCACAGAGTGGACGCAGGAACTTGTCATCTTGCTAAACGTAAGCCACTACAATGATATTGTCACACCAACACCACCGAATGTCTCAACATTCTTGAAATGTTTGCAGAGCTAAAAAGACTGCTACACTTCCATGACATGGATGAGTACATGCGTCTTCTGATTATACCCGAGATGACCAGGTTGTTCAGGATGCACCCCACCCGTATCTGGACGCATCTACGCACAGTCGCATATCTGGAGGCAGAGCTAAGTGGGACTCCCATGAGAGGGTTATTTTGTTTAGTCAACTGGTAAGAACATTTTTCAGCAAGGGATGAGACACCTGGAGGCTGACCAATGATTCCACATACACTACTGAACAGCTCTCTGGAAAAGGGGTCAGCTTGAGGAACAAGCTTCTCCAGCGAGTAAAGGGGGCCGATAAGACTCTGCCAGCACCGAGATGGTATCTCTGTCTTGGAGAAAAATGGACACTCTACCTCCTCAGGATTATTAAGGCAATTGTCTAACTGACAGACTAGCTGCTGCTGTATCTACTACCATGTCCAAGAACTTCAACCTCAGCTTGGGTACGAGATTTGACTATTCCTCAGTTATCACAATCTCAGATCTTGACAAAAGTGAAACGAACTCAATCCTGTAGCAACAAACCCAAAAAAGGAGACCAAAATCAACCACCCAATGAGAAACATCTACAGACGTATTTCTTGCAAGTGGACCCAAGCTACTACCAAGGTGAACATCTGAATGAACCCCTGAGGAGCAGTACTTAGTCTGGACCACAGAGTCTTGAACTGATACATCGTTCCAGAGAGGAAGAAGCAGAGGTACCTTTGAATCAACTGGTGCATGGGTACTTAAAGGTACACATCCTTCAGATCCACTGAAAGCATGAAGTCTTCCTCTGATGGAACTCAGCACAGACCAAACTACGACAACAACGGAGGAAGAATCCCTGGCACTGAACATGGAAGAGGAAAGGAGTACTCCTCTTCCCTCTGCTGAATGGGGGTGGGGGGACAGCCATGGCCCAAAGATCCCATTTGCCTCAATGCTTGCTCTTCCACTGCACATAAGGATAGCCTCAAGTATTGCCATTCTCTCAACTCTCTTCCAATGAATTATCACCAGGGAGGAGCAGGCGTCCAATGTCCATGTAGAAAGGGAGATGAGAGCACCGAATCTCTTCCATCAACCTGGGAATAAAAAGTGAATGGGTTCATACATTCCTGTCCTACCTGGCTACTGAGATAGATAGGGAACCCGAGTCCCGACCCCAGGGGGCGGTGGATGGGGATTGTGAAACAGCAGCATGGCTAGGGCCATTTGCATTGTCCTATGGAACCCTAAACACGTGGCCATCCACTAGTCCCTCCTGGCTACTTGGGTAGCAGGGGACCCAAGTAGCCATGGGGCCATGTATCAATCCAAGGGGGCTGAAACACAGGCTGTACATGTCTCGTTTGGCTACCGGGGTAGACGGGAACTTGAGTCATGGCCCCCATGGGGTGTAACTTGGGTTTATGCCCCTAACTTCCCAGCATCGAGTCCAAAACACAGGGCAGTGACACTGTCCCCTGTGGGGCTGGGAGCTACTTGGTTGCTGTCCTCTCCCACATAAAATATGTACTGTAGTGTCGAAAGAAGCCACTTCCTGACGACCACACCGGACTGGAGTTTATCGACCTCTTCCTCTTCTTCTTCTTTTCATAAGGGTCAGAAACAGAGTCAGAAGAAGAAGAGTCTGATGAAGAAGAGGAGTCGGTGGAGGAAGAAGAACGCTCATGTTTCTTCCTCTTTCCAACCCTCACTTCAGGCTCTGCAGGCAGACGTACTGCGGCCTGAGCAAACATCGACAAAGACTCTCACCTGGGGGAAGAAACCATAAGGGTTGCTCCAACAGGAACCACAAAACTGGGGAACACTGTCAAGTGGAAGGGGTATGCACATTTCCAAGAGCCCGCACACCCTCAAGTGGGGTCACAGGCATAGAAAGAACAGGTGTTACGGCCCATGGCCCCCAGCAGAAGGGTTGGTGTGATGGCATAAGAAAAAGGATCATACACAGGGGTCACAGGGTCAGGGGAGATGCAGAGGGAACACCCAGCACAGGGCAACAGGTTTTGATCCAAGGGTTGACCTAGGCCTAACTTCAGGTGACACCTATGGGTGACGGAGTCTAGCCTGGCATTAGTGCTATAGGGCGACCTTACAATTCTTGGGCTAAGGGGTGATACTGCAGACATCACTAGAGTTACTGATGCTCAGGTTACACTGACCAAGCCTTTCACCATTGTCATCACCACAGGAGACACAGGCACTGGGGACCCTAGAAGAGAGGGAGCCTTAGTTACCTGCTTCCAAACAAGTCATTGAGAACCTATCTGAAAGGCTTAAAAAAGCCTTATGCCTTCCTCGAGTAAAACTAGTCTTCAGAGGTACAGTAGGGTCCCGAATTATGCGAGAATTTGGTCGATTAATGACCTCGTGTAAATGGAAAATCGCGAATTTCGAAACACACAACTAACAGAAATAATTCCATTGTGGCCATGGCAACCAGCAATTTGCCTATTCAAATGTGTTTACTACCCATTTCCAATACTTTCTTTGTACTATACTGTATTTCTTTATAATATCAAATTGTTTTTGTAAATAAATAAAACATTTAATATACTTTAAAGTTCTAATAACTTGAAAAATGGTTAAAATTATAACCAGGATAGGTGTAAACACCATATATTTCCCGTTACAACACAACCCAAAATACAGACAAATTTTAATGTTTGTCATATCTATTGTATAATACAACTGGTGAATAGCAAAACCATCACTCTATAGACTAGCTTGTTGTATGATTGAAAATCCAGAATTATCAAAATAAAGGCGATTTTATATCATGCGTTTCCTAAACACGCTAAAAAGCAGAATAGAAAACGACAACCAATGTTTTTTTTACGTTTATCTCTGATCACAACGAAGAAACAGACGCATTTATACATCTGTGTTTTTGAATTGACAGCAATTTTACCAAGTATAGATTATATGTTGAATTTGTTATTACCAATGTTCTAATTATTTTTTATTAGAACTTTCAAATAAATGAAATGAATGCCATTTATGAAATGTTTTTCTTTATGATGCCGCCTGAAACGGAAACCTTCCATTTGTTTACGCTCCATCTTCGATCATAATAAACAAACGAATGCATTAAACACACATGATCTAAGTCATAACTAATGATATTACAAACATTTAGTAAACATTATGTTATTACAAATATTTTACTTACCGTATCCATATAAATTCCTAAATTCGTAGCAAAGCTGGAAATTTTTTTTTCCTTATGCGTTTAATCCACAATAGCAAACTGCCGCTAATGACAGAGTGATAACTTACGATAATTCTAAACTGTTACGAAAGATAATTGTCCTTTCCATATCCAAAATACTTTTCCTAACTTCAGTTATAAGTCAACTTGTACCCACCTCAATTATGGATCCATATGCAAAAAAGGTAAAGAAGAAAGTACTAGGCCTATTTTTAAAGTCACCGAACAATTAGGTTACCGCTATAACGTTCGATGAGAGAGAGAGAGAGAGAGAGAGAGAGAGAGAGAGAGAGAGAGGATGGTTTTAAAGTACTAAACAATAAATATGATAGGTTATAACACATTGGTGTTTATGTAATATTAACTGTATAGATGGTTTGAATAAGTTAAGAAATGGTGTAAACAATTCTTTGTTATTGTATTCGCGCGGAAGCTAGACATCAGCTGATGTGATCACAGCCAAAAGTAAAACAAAAATAAGTTAGCAATACTCGATTTTTAAAACACACCCGAAATTTTACAACATAAGTACATGTTTTATTATAGCGCAATTAACATTTAAAGAGTAAAAATTTTCTGGAATAGAATGGTGTTTCCTAAAAAATAGTGGTTTGCGGACGAAATCGGTTACCGTATTTTAAGCTATGATTGAAATGGATGTATACACGGTATAATTTTTTCGTTTTGTATTTAATTGACACTTCAAGAAAACCGATTTTGGTTTCTTCATCTATTTGTAAGTACTGTATTGTATAACGAGAGAGAGAGAGAGAGAGAGAGAGAGAGAGAGAGAGAGAGAGAGAGATATTATGACGCAGAAGGTTACAGACCTAGAACAGGGGAGGATGAAGGTGGGGGGAGTGAAAAGATAGGCTGGGTGGTCTCGCAGGGGAGACGGTAGGAGACGGGGGAAGGGGGGATTTGGTTGCCAGTGGCTAAAAATAGATTCTGAAAGACGGTAAAG
Organism: Palaemon carinicauda; assembly: GCF_036898095.1. Classification (NCBI taxonomy): domain Eukaryota; kingdom Metazoa; phylum Arthropoda; class Malacostraca; order Decapoda; family Palaemonidae; genus Palaemon; species Palaemon carinicauda. Next base: position 112,152,159 of record NC_090743.1, on the reverse strand, counting down.
GGAAAAACGAATCCCATCGAATAAACAGAATAAGGAAAGGGAATAAGATCCAGAGGAATAATAGATATAATGGAATGAAAATGACTAGATGGTGTTAGTTGTGATAAGAATAATTTAGATATTTGAAATAAGAGTGTCTGAGGAGGTATAGAAGGAATTCGTGATAAATATAGAGGAATATCAAAGGATACAGTTAGTTTGCATTAAAGGGTTTGTTATCGTTTATCGGCAGTGAATAGCCTAAACTTCGGTAACGAGTCGTCAATATTTTGTCATATTTTAAACAGTATACATTTGATTTGCAAACATTGGTTTTGTAGAGTAGACGGTAAAATAAAATCTAGAGAGAGAGACAGAGAGAGAGAGAGAGAGAGAGAGAGAGAGAGAGAGATTTCTGCCATCAAATCTCTCTCTCTCTCTCTCTCTCTCTCTCTCTCTCTCTCTCTCTAGATTTTATTTTACCGTCTACTCTACAAAACCAATGTTTGCAAACATTGGTTTTGTAGAGTAGACGGTAAAATAAAATCTAGAGAGAGAGAGAGAGAGAGAGAGAGAGAGAGAGAGAGAGATTTCTGCCATCAAATCTCTCTCTCTCTCTCTCTCTTTCTCTCTCTCTCTCTCTCTCTCTCTCTAGATTTTATTTTACCGTCTACTCTACAAAACCAATGTTTGCAAATCAAATGTATAGCCTACTGTTTAAAATATGACAAAATATTGACGACTCGTTACTGAAGTTTAGGCTATTCACTGCCGATAAACGAACCCAGTCTACTCGTGAAAACCTTGAACGCCCAGAGGGAAAAATAAGGCTTTTAAATATACTGTAATAAACAAAAATAATGCTTTAATATACCATCATTAACACTACCATTACAATTATCGTAAGGTTGGAGAAAGATAAAGATTGCCGAGAACGTAACCACATTTCTGTTTACATTTTGTCAGCTGGACTCGCACAGTTAACAGTTGATTTCATTGTTGATGTGGAATTTTATCCTTAAATAGGCTATTCATTATGAAATTATGTTAATGAAATGTAATGTTAAAATTGTTTTGTAACATTTATTATAAATCACCGTATTTAGGGCTACCAATATACTTAAAAAGACTATAGATTTGATACATTTTGTAGTGCTTGACTCGCGAACTTTGAACAGCCTCGTGGATACAGAAAATTTATTTTTGAAAAATAGCGATCGTGGAAAAGGGGAATCGTGTAATTCGAACACGTTTAATTCGGGACCCTACTGTATGCACAAACGGAGAAAAGCCTCCAATCTCCGATGGTGTGCTGCCAACATTGGGGGAACTCAACATGCCACCAGAACCTGAAAAGCCCACCAACGTAAATTTGAAGGCTCCTTGCTCCTGATACATACTCCCTGGGAACTGAGCTAGGGTCATAAGTGCAGGACAGGTAGTAGCAGGCATAAGGAAGAAGCAAAGCTCTCTACCTTCCCCTCAAAGCATACGCTTGTCACTGCATAGGAGGACACAATCTACATCAGTACACAAGGATGATTGCAAACAATCATGCACACAGCAAGAGGTGGCGAGAGAATGTGAATCCGCAGTCGGTCTAACAAACACTGAAAGTGAAGTCCACCCTTCTCTGGAGGTACAAACTCTTGCTTCACAACCATAGCAATCAACAGTCTGCATTCCCTTTCTGAAAGAAAAAGAAAATGAAAACTTTGATTAAAGGAGTAACAGTGTGCCCACACTCGTTGCGGGCGTTGAGCTTTCAACAATGTATGGGGGGTGGGGGGTTCCATGACCTCGCTCACCATCAATCATTAACCACCTACTTAATGATTTCAACAGCCGTTCCAGCTTGTGCTGAAAACATATTCCCTACTTAGAGAACAAAAGACTAGTATATGCGTAGGAACAAATAATGTTTTCATTGTAAGATACAGGATGTTATAAAAACAAAGCATATACTGTATAGCCAAAAAGAAAACAAAAACACTAAAAAATTTAAAACCAATGGCCTAATAAAAAAAATTTCATTATTTAAAGCAAAAATTTACCACTTTGCACTGTATAAAAATTCACAAGGTTTTTTTCATGATACTACAATAATTTAACAACAGCAGTCAGTATAAATTAAATGACAATAAGCTTAAAAGCCGAACACTAAACTATAACAAACGTTCCCATTAAAATACTGAGACAAAAATATTATTATGAAAATTGATCAACAGATATTTCAAAACAGAAGTCCTTCAGGTTCATCAAAAGCAAGCAGTCTTTTTATTTGATGATAGACAACAAGGCACTTGCTATCTCCATGCTGGACAGATTTTGAAAAATAAACTTGTTCAGATGTGTGAGATCGGTAACTACTTTCAGTCACTAGAAGGGGCTTTGTAGCCTAAATGTACAAAGGACCTCCATGGATACTCATTCAACTTTTCTAAAGTACACTCAGTAAATGGAGCTGATGCATGCTAAGGCTATCATGAAGTTATGAATTTGCTAAAATAAATTTCTGTAATGCATTCAATAATAAAGGAGTTCTGTATATTACACAGTTTTGAATCAATATCATACTAAATATGAAAATTATATTACTTTACATTGACTCTTAAAAGAAGCTTGATAAATAATGAATATGTAATACTGGAGATTGAGTTCAATACAGATTCTTTACCATAAATATCAAAAAGAAAATACAAGATATAAGCATGAAACTCGCAGAACATAAACCATTACAACACAGAACTATCTACTAGAAAACTAAAGAAAACTATGAAGGAGAG